>NW_009621434.1:48068-129173 GCF_000690535.1 Cariama cristata | reverse complement strand
GAGAGCGGGGGGGGGGGGGGGGGGGAAGTGAGTCAGGATGAAGTTTGATAGTTATAAATAGTAGATTTTGGAAGTCCTGTTTGAGGCATCTATAAGGAAGATGGTTACCTTATCACACTAACTCATAATCCCCAATACGCTTTGTGTTTGCTATGGATTACATACTGGGAAAGACTACGATTCCCTTTTGCCTATTTAGGTCATGGTGACCTTGTAACTCCTACACGATAGGCAGTCACAGATGCCTGATGTTATCAGGTATCATGGTCAGCATTTCCACAAGTCTGGTAATGTTTGTGAGAAATGCTTTTGTTATCGTATTTCTTGGCTTCCACAGTCCATATTTTTTGGTAAAAAAATACAACAAAACAAAACAAACCACCCTTCATATTAGTTAATTGGCACATAAAAAATGAAACTATGTTCCTTTGGGAACAACTTTTTTCTTGCATAATGATAGATATCACTAGGAAAAATTTCTGTTTATTCCAAAATAAACTGCTAGCATTCTAAGCCATTTCTATGGGTTTCTATCTATTATAATCTAATCGGAACTATTTTTAGAACACCAGTGAATAATAATATTAGACAGCACTGATCTCTGAGACAATTTGAGACTCCCAGTCGAGTTTCTGCTGGAGAAGCGTGTCATAAAAAGCACCATCACAAATTTGCCCCTTTGTTACAGAGGCTGCCAGACAGATCAAGGACTTAGAGGGCCTGCCATTTGAAGTCTCTTCAGTTTGAAGTTGTACTGTCAGGGATCACTATGGAGAAGGCTTTTGTTCTGCTGCTGGAGTAAGTGTTTGTAGATGAAAGGAGAACGCCTGTGCCTGGGCCATCAACCTGACACTTTTCAAGAGATGAAATTCACTTACAATTAAGCATGAGATGGTGGACTGAAAAATAACATGTATTTATTTTTCCTTTGCTTACTACCTTGAGGAGCATCCCAATCACTTTGTAAAGGAATACTGATACATAATTAACCCACCGTAATGGAGGATTTACAGTGTAAAGAGCAAACGTGAAATTGTACAAGCATGGTAGCAGAGTGAAAAGTTCTGGGGTTACGTTAAAGTCACTGGGGATGTTTCCATTACCTTCTGTGTGTTTCAATTAAGTCCTTAAAACTTCTGGAGGACAGTTATTTGGTCACGTGTCACTAAGATCCATGTCACAGAACCATCACACTAGTAGACTTTTAAACATCAACATAGGTATGTTGGTGTCTCTTATTCATTGAGCAACCCCTTTAGATCCCAAATGAAATACACTGGGCCAGACAAAGGAAAGGGGAATTATTTTTAAAGCCACAGAGATTGTTTTAGTTTTTTAATGTCTTTGACACTTTTTACTTACGCAATAGAAAATCCTTTTTAAATACACTTTCTTTTGTAACACTGTGCCTGGGCCATCAACCTGACACTTTCTTTTGTAACACTGCAAAATTGAGTATGAAAAGAGGAGAAAGGCTGGCTCACTGTAAGACCTCAGCTTATGTTGTTAGATTGTCAACACTCCTGGCCTTCTCACTTGACCCATTATCCGGAGCCCACATATACTCCTGCCAAGGAGCAACTGACTTTATGCCGTACTCTCTGTCCAAAGATCTCCAAGCACCTAATGAAATGCACCACCTGATTATTTACTGTGTACACAAAAAGCATTTTGCTCACCATTGCAATTCAGCCACCTCTGGGATAAAAGACAGTGTTTTAGGCAGAGAGCATGTATTACCTGAGGGATCTAAGCATAAAGTACTGAATATCATGTTTTTAATAAAACTAAGAGGGAATTTTAGACAGAAATTAATTAATTACCCATCAAGGATGTTATCTGGATAAGAGAGATTTACAAAGAAAGTCACACAGGATTTTAACTGACACAATTAGTTAAGTCCCTGGTTTTACTTCTGAGCTGAAAGCCACCAGCATATAAAACACTCTGCCTGCTAAATACCATATTGGAGATTGGCTCAGAGGAAAGTACTGCCAACACTGTTTTCTAATATTTTTAGGAGGCACTAACCCTGTCTGCATTTTGAGCACCTCGTGAGAGGAATTTGTGCCTGGAGAAACAGACACAATAAATGACCATACTGATGCAATCCCACCGGTGGGTGTCTGCCACAAGGTCTCTGCTTTCTGCCAGAGGATCTGAGTCAGTCATGAATCCTCGGCAAGCAAGGCTGGTCTCAAGGGTAGCACCTTCTTCCCCTCTCTTCTCTCTTGGCAGACCTCTGCTTCATGGCTCAACCAGGATGGACACACTGTCATTTGGAAATACCAATACTTTTATTCACGCACACACACGTTCCCGTTGCTTGATTTCAGTGTGATTCAGTGGGTGCAGCAGAAAGTGGACGCTCACTGGAGTAGATTCTGACATAATTTGTACCAGTGTTAATTTGAGGTAAATTTCTGACATCAAGTGATCAACTTGATCCAAATATACTGCATTATAAATGAGAACAGAACATGACTCTAAAGTACTAAATTTACTGTTGCTGCCTGCATGACTGTCAATGTTTTAAGAAGTGTTTCAAAACATTTATCATCCCAAAAGACTAATTTAGCAACAGCTCACCCGTACAAACTGAAAGTTAATTTCTGATGGGATATACAGTAGAATGCTATCGATGCTCTCTGGTTGGTTTTTTCCATTCATTTGTTTCCCTTACCTGCAGCCTGCTCTTCAGTGGCAATAGTGAATGAATGACTTCAAGATGGGAGAAAATTATTCCCTGTAACTTCTATAACCAGTGAAATAGTCTCAGACCTTTTAAACAGATGACTTTGTAAGTAGCTTGCTGTAGCCTGGCTATAGTAGCCAGGTCTCAGGTTCAAGCACAAAATAATGCCGGTGATCACACAGGCTTCCCTGTTCACACAGGGTTTGGCTGTGCAGGTTGAAGAGCAGATGGGTCATTTGGTCACATTACTCATTCAACTAAAGCTCAGCACTTTGTTTAACGCTTTGCTGTTTAAGATTGGAGTGGCCAGTGCTCTGCAGATTTGAACCTGTTCTTCCTCCCACATCAAAGGAATCTGGATCCTGGGGCAGATTTGGATCTCCCACCAGTTTTAACTGGTATAAACTATATGATAACTGGTATGAACTATGTGTAATAACTATGTTACTTAAGATCTCCAAGCACCTAATATGAGCACTAAGTGAGTTAGCCTGTAGTGAAAGAGCAACAAAGCCCACAATACTTTGAAACCTGTAAGTAATATAGTGACTGAAATATTATAAAAGTGATTGGAAACCCAGAATTTGTACAAAATCTGTGGCCAATGTTGTACATTAAGCATCAGTCATTATACAAGCTAATACTGAGCATAGCACAATGATCCTGTTAAGGAACTACTGTAACAAAAGTACTTTTACTAGGAAGGGATTTACAACTTCATTTCCCAATGGTGATCAGAAACAATCCTGTAGAAATAAATGCAGTTATACTGGTGTAAAAGCCCAGAATTCAGAGTATGTGGCAAAAGATCATGTGTTGTTTAGTGAATCCCTGCAATCTATTTTTTTGCCATATTGCTTCATCTCACAAGCACATCTGGTGTTTTAGGAACATTGTATTCAACAGTGGTAAAAGGACACTAGGGCCAAGAATAACAAATGAAAAATCAAAACATTAGGGCCTAATGCTGATCTCATATGGGTGTAAATCAGAGGGATTCCAGCAAAGCCTTTGGAACCACACCAGTGAAATACTTGTGTCTGATTCAGAATCAAGACTGTAGAAACCAGTGATTTTCATCAAGTAAGACTCACTGTCAGGCCTGAAATTCTCACATTCCACTGGGAAATTTTACTGCAAAAGATCTTTAAAAGAGCTTCTCACAAATATCACAAATGCTGACAAAGCTAAACTGACAAAGCTAATGCAAAAACGCTTTAGTAACTCTTGTGTCTGCACCACGTAATGTAAATTACCCGTCAAACCAGATTAAGCACAGGTTTTTGATTTGCAATTTGGAGCACAAAAAGGGAGTTTGACAGCAAATAAATATATATTTTGCACTTAGTTACTAGGACATGGTTGCTCTTAAGCCCTTTAAAGACAGAGAAAGTCTTTCCACAGACTGGAGGGTGGGTTGTCCTCAGTAACACGACCTTCTGAATAATATACGTTATTGCACTTTGTATTTCTGGTCTTGGCCTGAGGCATTGCCATAACCACAGCACTTGTAACACTTGGCAATTTAACTAAATATACTGTCTTTAAAATGTAAACAGATTTCAGCTGCTTGTTGACAAAATTGAAGACACCAGACATGAAAACCTCTTAGTCCCCATTTGTTGTAGGGAGAGCCTAGCAGGGAGGAACAATGTATCCATAAATGTCTGTACAAAAACCATTTTTGAGCCTGAAAATTCTGTTTTTCCTTGGAACCCTGCAGCAAGAAAGCAAAAGTACATTCAAGACACAGATTCAATAACTGCATTAAATTTCCTAATCCCACCTTCCACCTTAAAAATCAATTATTTTGTCTTGTTGCTATACATTTCTCAGAGCTAAATCACATCAATACCCGGGGACAAAGCAGCCCACTAAGAATGATGGTCCAGGCCCTGCCATACAAAATCTCTCCCTCTTTTTCTCCGCTGTCCTTTAATGTCCACTTCGCCAGAAGTCAGTATGCTGCTTGCTTTGTAAACAGAGGAATAACCCACTCAGGCTTGCCCCTTGTTTGACTTTGTATTCAATGAACATCAAGCCAAACAGCAGCTAGAATGCCTGACCTTAAGGACTGAAGTTCAGTAAGAAACGCTAAGATCCTGAGGCAAAGGGTTTCATATTACTGACTCCTGTGTCTTTCATTGATTAGAGGTTTCACAACTGATAGTGGGTTTCAAGGTTTATTTGGAAACTTTGTCAGGAGGGCAGAGATCGGGGAAGGGAGAGAGTAAGCAAGGCTGAGGGTTTCTTTTATATTTAGTGTGTGGCATTAAGGTAGGAATAAACAAAGGTGGCAGAAGGGAATGCCATTAACATACCATTTCCAGATCTAACCCTTGGCTTATCGTTGGGTCAGCTCTCTGCAGTAGTAGGTGGGGAGGTGGGGGTGGACACTGGAAGGAGGGAGGGTACAAGAGAGGGGATCTGGGACTTGTTCGTTGTAGAGGATTTGTTGGTTTTCTGCAAACTGTATTCAACTCCAGCTGAAGGAAATGGGGGTGATCTGAATATCATAAATTAAACTGTTTCAGTAATCCACAATTGTGTTCAAGCTTCAAATACCAGGTCCTTGGGAAAATGTCATACAGGTGAAATGCCACATAGGGAACTTTGCAGCATTTGTTCACAGCAAGCAAAATATGCCCATGGCAAGATCTGCTGGCAGGGTCAGATTCAGGAACAACTGGTTCAAGCAGTGAGGAACACCAAGAAAAATACCAATACAGAAAGGGGCAAGAAGGGGAGATCCTTATTTTGCCCAAGGTTCCCAAGGGCCAGATTCAGAGGAGACTTCCAGAAGAAGAGCATGTAAGAGGGAGTCTTAATTAGATGAGCTTTCCAAGCTTTACCCTGGAAAATGGCTTTCAAAGCTGCCAGGCACAGCAAGGCTGGGAAACGCTGCTGAGGCCAAAGTCAGATATGGTCCAAGGCCGTAAGCACTGAAATCAGCAGAAATATCCACAAGGAAATTTAGATATCAGCAAGTTTTTGGTTCAGAAGTATCACAGAATATGTTTTCGTAATCACTGGAGGACTCAGAAAAAAGGTATGTATTATGACTCTCTAAAAGATCAAGCAATGTTAACAATGATCATGTAATGGGGAGTGTACCTCCGTGTGCGTGGGCACACACGTGCGTGCGTGCCTCCTGACCCACTGGTGTTGAAAAAGCTTCAAGTATCCGTCTGTCTTGAACTAATGAGATGAAAAGAGAGCATGAAGCAACCTGTAATTTCTGTAGGCTGTGGCTGAGGTGTTAAAGAGAGGGGGTGTATACTGGAATGCACGTAACCCTTTTCTAACCTCTCACGCCTTCCTGTGTAGAAGATAAGGATTGACATCAGAGTTATTTGTCCATTCGAGCTCTCAAAGAGCTCAAGGAACTGCCAGTCAGGCTGTAGTCCGACTTGGTTCCCTGTTTACTGAGCGATATCTTCTCCTGCCAGGCCTGTGGTTAATGTTCTTAATCTACAGTTCCAGTACAAATTTTTGACTAAGGAAGACAAAATCCAACAGTCTAGCACCCAAGGAAAGAACATTCAGGCTTCAGAAACTATTTTCCAAATGGGAAATGGTTTCATCGCTCCAAATCCTTCCTGTGAGAGACAAAGCAAGCCTGAGCTGCTAGGATTTCTGGGAATTATCAGTAGCTGGTTACATGAGCTTCAGGAGGTGACCTTGGACTCCCTGCAGCCTGATCCACCTTTACTCTATTCTCACTCTGACTGTGGCTTACCACAACATTTTAAAAAGTTGAAGAGCGCTAAAAGAATCTTTCTTGTCTAGTGTCTGTCCTGTCCTTCTAGTGGGAAGTAGTGATTTTCTCTCAAGGACAGACAGAAAACTTGCACTTAGTAAGAGTCCACAAAAATTACAGTCTGTGCTCCAGACTGCCATTATCAATCCAAATAGGCAGAAGATTATTTCTTGATTATTTCTCTCACTTGTAGCCCTATGACCATTTTCACCTGTGCTAATGCAGACTGCCAACGGTTCAAAACTCTCCAATAATTCAACAGGCAAGGGTTCAGAGAGCAACAAGAGCACTCAGAGATCTATGAAATATAACCTATGAGGAAACCGCAAAGGAATTTTTGTTTTCTTAAATATAGAGAAGAGAAGACTGAACGGAGACATGATAACAGTCCTCAAAAATGTAAACGACTGCAGCAAAGAGGAAGGAAATAATCTCTTCTCTCCCACGTGGAGAGGATAAGAATAACGGGCTACAATTGCAGCAGGGATGCTTTTTTATTAGGTATTAGCAAAACCATTTCTAGCTGTTAGAACAGTGTTACTGAAGCACTGGGATAGGCTGCCTTGGGAATCTCCACATCTGGAATGCTTTCGAAGCAGGCTGGAGCAACATCCGTGCTAACAGGACAGGTACCACTGACCCTCTCTGCTCTTGCAGCAGGAGAAGGAATTGGTAACTCCTTAAAATCCCTTCTACCCTTGCTTTCATATAATTTAGTGATTCATTGGATGAGTACATGTTCATTTATCAACCTCTGGGAGAATTTTAGAACTATTACTTACATCTTTGTGTCTTTGTCTCCAGAGCCTTCCTTAAGTTTATTACTCTTCCAAACACTATGCTTTGTGGTTCTCTCCTATAAAAGGTGAAGCTAGTCCTGCCAACCAGGAGCTATAACCCTACCATTAACTGAAAGACAATGGGACTAATGCTCCTAAAGAAATTACAAAAAAGGGATCTTTGGCTACCTAGTCACTTGCCTTCACTTTTACAGTGGCATGCACTACAGCATTGCTGAGTTTTTCTTTTCAAAGACAAGCACCAGTGAAACACAGAAAATAGGACCTGGGACAAGAATGGTTAGCAGGGTCAGTCCCTGGCTGTCACAGGCAGCCATATCAGGTAATCCTTTTGGTAAACTCACCAAACTCCATCTCCAGTCCAGTTCAGTTGCTTCTCCTTGCCACTCTCACTGTCTAGCTTCTCCAGAACACCAGCACTTAAGCAGCCAAGAATCTTCCTCTAATTTCTAACCTAGCATTTTTTTTTCTAGCATTAGTTCCTGTGCTAATGTTGCGTTTCCAACTCCCTAGAGTTTTCCAGTCTAGTGGATTTGTAGTCAGCATCAGTATCCTTTGTGGTTTTCATTCTGTAAGGCTGAACAGGTCAAGCTCTACTCATATGCTCTCAGAGAATCAGCTGAATGAACCCATAATAGAGGAGTAGCACACTTCTTTCCTGATACAGTGAAGAGGTGGCCCAAAATTACAGACTGGAGAAAGGGTGTCTCACAAACAAAACCAGACCATTTTTGTAGCACAAAATTAGGCCTGGGAAGAGTTAAAAAGTGAAGTTGCCCTGTTATTTGCTCTATTAGAAGTGTAGTTGTTCTACAGAAACTCTTGCAGTCTTGGTTATGGTTCCCTCTCGAGTACCGCAACAAATCTGAGAGTAGTGGGGAAGAGCAATTCTTGCATCAGTCTTCACACAGCACGGCCTACTTTCTACTGCCAGCAGTCTCTACTGGCTAGTGCTGAAGCCCAAGAATTGCAGCTCTTCTTCCCATGTCTCCTTTGCACAGGCCAGCCCCACTGGTGGCACCAGCACTGCAACGCTGTGGTTACACATTCAGCAGCAATGCTGCTCGAACCGGCTTGTCCCCACCCTTCTCCACTCCCAGCTGCTCCTTCCTTTTCCCGCCGGGCGCCCTCCCTGCTGCCAGTGTAACTGTTTGTGCAGTTATGTGCAGAACCAGGTCACAGAGCTGATCCTAGCCAGAAAAACAGCCTGCGAATTTATTTTTTTCCAGATGGAAGAAAGTTCTTCTGTCTGGTTTCTTGGGTGGCTGCACAAGCACTTTGGCTGGCATAAGGGATGGAAGAGGATGGGGGTGGAAATAAACAACTTTGCCATGCATGCTCCTCCCAAGTGAATGTGGCTGATCCACAGAGCCTCCCCTCCACTCTCAGCTAGCATGGGCTGATCTTGCAAGGGAAATCACACACTTGTTCTTCATGATGCCTCAGATGCTCCCCACCCTCCTTTCAAGGAACACTGCTCTTTCCCCATCCATCTCTAGTACGCACTACCAGCAAGAGTCTCTAATCAATCAACATCCATTAGAACAGCCAGGTTTTGGAGGTCTCCCTCTTGTCTTGTGTTATAAAAACAGACTGGAAGAGAGTTCAGGGGCTGTTGAGTCTAAAACTGGTGAGTGCTGCCACTCATGTCACACAATCTCTTTTAGAAGTTGGGCTGCATTTTCTATGCCTTAATCTTTGGACCATTACGATGGTGCATTCTTGCATCATAATTAACAGTTACTAGAAAGATAGTCTGAAAAATGTAGTTCTTTGTAATTGCATTTAGTAACAAGTAAATTTTAGTTATAATTGTTCATTGAGGCATTCCTTTCTTGGGCAGCTATTATAATTCAAGTTAAAATAAACTCACTGCCCTCTCTTCTCAGGTTTTTTGGCTCTGAGCTTTGCTATTAATGACATAGACAAATAGTTTCCAAGATAAATTTTATTATTTGAAGTTTTCTCATTCTAATGTGTTTGGCTCCAGACACTTCAAGGGAGGCTCATACAGCCATTACTACTAATAAGCTTTGCAGAAATACTCTTTCATGTTATCCTGGGAGAAGGCATTGAGAACCTGGTTTAAGTGAAGTGTCTACAAAGGGTTACTGTAAGTTTTGACTGATTACTCTGGGTATTCTGAAGACATAGTGCAGGATTATTACTCTTTGCAATACCTCTCTGGAGAGTGTGTAAAAAAAAAGTCCCTAGCATAGCATTTAGACATACTAGGTAAAAATAGTTTTTAAAAGGCACATTGTTATATAGCATGCAGTCTTGTCTAAAATTTGTACGCTAGTGATATTTATCTACTAAATAAAATGATAGATCCTTCATTCCTGTCTAACCACTAGAAGATATTTTGGACTTTTTTTTATGCTTATGGCACATATAGGAACTCAAAAAACTTTGGCCAGACTTCATGTGTCATTTACTAGAAGCCTGTTCACAAAGGACCTGCACAACATGAAGTCCTTTTAAATCCCAGGAGCGCCTCAATAAACACAGTGTACACCTACTCAGTGTAAATTATCTATTAATAAACAATATTTATTTATAAACTGATCAACCGTAGCATCTTTTTATAGACTACACTAAGAAAAGTATATTAAAACAGGTAATTATCTATATTGACATCTGTGCAATAGTATACTTACAGGGAGTTTTTAGTTAACATGCAGATTCTCATCAGGAGAACAAGTCAACAACAGCAGCAGATGGCTGCATTTTGGGTTAAATACTCCTTACATTGGAAAAAAAAATTAAACAAAAGTCAACACGTGCTAAAGAGAAGCAATGAGTAGCTTCTTTCCCATTACCTCCATTTCCGTGTAGGATTCAATCACTTCAGTGATAACAAGACATAGGGATCTTAATTTTCATTCAAAAGTAGGACCCATGAGAGAGGCTTTTGGTTGTAGGATCAGCATTGGGCCAAACCCTAACGATGAAATGAGCCGTATCCTAGCCCTGCTTTCCTGTGTGACATTAGCCCAGTCCCTAAACACATCTCACTGCTTCAGCTCATATATCTCTAAATTAAAAAAAAAAAAAAAAAGCTGTTTGAGAGGAGTGCAGAGAGGCTAAATTCATCAGCACTTTGAAATGAACTTGCAGTACTAAGCACTGGTATTTTCATTGCAAAATGAGGCCTTTTGCTGGGAAGCATCAATGCAACAGGATTGTCTACTGACAGACGTGTCAGCACTTTTAGTGAGGCTGGAGTACTAGAACATGCATTTGGCTAAACTGTTTAAACAGAATATATTACTTACCATAGATTTTCTATGCTATTGTAATGACAGAAATTGTCCTTCAGAAGCCAAACATGCCTACCTGATCTGCGGGTAGTACGGAGTAGCAGAGTTTCTCTAAAATCTGGAGAATTATGCTGATTTTTCTGCCTGAGGATTCCACCTAATAATAGCAACATATTTTTCTACACTGTGACTTGAATCTGGCTGCAGACATTTCCATTCCAGTATCATTCGTAGTTGCTTTTAACTTCAGCAAAAAGCAAGATTGAATTTCAGCTAAGACCAGACATATCAAATTCAACTTGAAAAAGCATTGGGGAGGGGAAAGGAAGGGCACTTTGGCTGGGGAGAAAAATGAGAAGAAGGGACTATAAAGAGAGTAAAGTGCAAATTTTATCTGAGATGTAACAATATCTTTGCAGCAGTAGCAGCAGCTAGCAGGCACACTTTTCTGGACCTAATCTCTTCAGTTGTTAGCTTTTCATCCATACGCTCTGCTGTGGACTGGTGAGAGAGAGAGATTGGGATAGCTGCTGTGGCTGCACAGCCCAAGCCAGGAACCTCTTGGTACGCTGGCTGCATCACCGTGTCCCAGCCCAAGTGAGCTCATGAGGCTCAGCTGGACTCGGAGAGGTAGCACAGACACGTAATGAACACAACTGTCACGGAAAGTCTAAGAGGGATGCTTGTTCCACGGACGGCCTGGACAATGAGGAATTGGTGTGCCACCCCCTCTCTCGCCCCCCAGCTGATGCCAAGGCGGCCGGCCGCCGGCAGATGAATAGCAGGTCTGTTCCAGCAGCTGCGCGTCCCGGTCCAGCAAAGAGTCTCTGGGAGCGCTGAGTGCCCCGCTTCGTGTGCAGTCTGCAAAGGAAGAGACTTGAGGGCAAAAGGATGGCCTCGGAAGGGGAGAGCATCAATCTTCAAGTGAGTCCATCTCGGGGACATACCCATGGGAGGGAGAAGCGGGTGGGAAGATGCCTGGGTTGGGGGAAATATCCCCCCACTCTTATCGTTCGCTCCTCAGCTTTGGCAGCCAATTTCCCTTGAAAATTCAGTGCTGCTTTTTTCCTCTGCTCTCCTTTGAAGAAAAGCTAGCGGCAGGATCTCTGCCCTGCTCTGCTCTGCCAGGAGCTGTTATGAGCATTTTTCCAAAAGAGTGAGGGTAAGAGGAGGGGTATTACTAAAAAGAGCTGCTTTTTGGGGGAAGGAGGGGCAACAGGGGCAGAAATTAGCCTTCAGCTTTCAGAAGGAGGCAGCACATACTTTACAAGCTGCAAAAATCTGAGCCATTCCTCATCTCACAAAGCCTTTCTCTGTTTGGCAGAAAGCGCTCCCAATCTGGAGAGGAGGAAAAGAAATAAATACAGCAAATGCTGAGGGAGCACAGAGGCCAGGGTTTCCTATGTAGGGTTTACAGAGAAACAAAACTTCTTGGTGAAGCTCTTTCAGTTCTCTGTGTTCCTCTTCTGAGTGTTTGTGTTTTTTAAAAAGGGTGTTTCTTGTGCTCAGCGTGTGTTCTAGGAAAGGGCAACTACCCAAAGGTTTGGAAAAAGAAACTATTAGAGATTAAATGGAATCAAAAGCCCAGATCACAAACAGCCGTCAAACTTTAGAAGTTAAAGTCCAAATCTGCACTTCAGACAGCTCTGGAGAAGGGAAGAATATGAAGCATTGCCCAGGGCACAGCTTCCAGCCCTGAGAAGGCTGGCAGCAGGGTCCAAATTTTGCAGTTGATTTTTCTGTCTGTAATGGTCTTAACCATCCTTAGACTTGAAAGTGGGGAAGTCTATCTGGGCTCTCAATTTTTATTTCTTTGGCCCATATCAAAGAAACTAAAATGGGAAGATTTGTGCCCTTGGAAATTATCAGGACAATTATCCTTAACTAGAAAGGAGGACTGAGACTCCCTGATCCTGCAGAACATATCTCCACTGAGATATGAGGAGATATGAGGTGCAGAGCAGTTTTTGAAGACCTGGAACAGATACGGTCAGATAAGAGATGCGATAACTGACGAAGATACACAGGTAGCTGTGACGGTGAAAATGTACTGTATTTAGGACTGAGGAAGAGAGAGGTTAGCTTTCCTAGAACTAGATAATAAGGGGAAAAATACAGAAATCAGTAAGCCAGGAACTGGGGGCAAAGAAGATAAGAAAATTATGCTAAACAAAAAGTCAGATTAACTCCTTGTATATTAAATCATTCTACTCAATGGAAAGTTTCAGGTCTATCATGGATAGTCCAGGTTTCATAGATGAAAAAATCAGCTTCACTGATTAAAATGCTCATAAACTGCTGAAAAATCTGGGGTTTAGATTTTTCTCTTTCAACCCATTTTGAGGTTAAGAGCCAAAAGTGATTCTCGGCATCTTCAGCCTTTACAATACTCAAATAAATAACCCCAGAAGGTCAAAGGTTCCTTGAGTTACAAAGCTGAAAAGAACATACCTAGCTGTTGCTAGAGCAGGAAGGTGTGGAGTGTTTCTATCCACCTCTCCACAGGTTGCCACAAGAAAAATCATGCTACTGAAATTTGCTTTGTGACACCTTGCAGGGATTTCATGAAGCCACCAGACAGTACAAAATGCACTCAGCTTCCTGCATGCTTATGAACAGGAGATATAGCAGGTAGCAGGGGAGTGAAAGAGCGTTACATATGACCACATAGTGTGACGGATGCGCTCAACACCTTAACCAAACTAGCGGTAGTTTGGCTCCAAAGGAGGTAAAAGCCTAAGCCATAAACGGGCCAAGAAGTCCTCTAGTTTCAATCTGTTCTCTGAAAATCCACAAAGGAGCAGAGTGACACAGTGAGCATCGATGCATATGAACTTGGAACATTGATCATGTGATTAACACATGAATAGCGGGTGGCTTTTCCAAGACTCATTTATCAAGGAACAAAGAAAGTTGTGGGTACAAGGCGTCTCATGCATACCTTTCCCATCGCATGCGATTTGACTACAAGCCAACCACTTTATTCTATAAATATGACAGCCTAAGTGAGCTTTCTTTGAGCTCTCCTGGCTAAGTGGCCTGGCTGCATGGCGGTGATCTCCCCTTGAGCTAGGACGCCTTTCAAGGTTGTTCCTCGAGGCAGAAAGACCTTTTACCAACAGCAGATCTTTGGTAAGCGACCGATATTGTGCGTAACCTTGTAGTTTGGTAACTTTGATTTGTGCCTTAGTAACTTTGATTTTGTCTTGGTAGTTTTGAATCATTGTTCAAATGATTGTGCCGTACAGTAATAGAGTGAACCCTGCCACTGAACTTTGTTAAGTTGCACTTTTACAACATCATATTAAAACCATTTTTGCTAATAGCTTTGATGGTGATTCTTTAAGCAATCTAAATCACCCATTTGTGACAAATTGGCATAGTCAGCAGAATCCTAAATCAGGATTTGCAACACATATCTGAGACAAGCAGAGGGTCCTGGCAATGAGGTGACTTGACAAGTGTGAGGTGAGGAGTAATCAGTGGTGGAGGAAAAAAAGAAATCTTTCAGTTGGAAGTATATTGAAAAGCCTCTTTTGAGTCCCTGCTCTGAGCACCAAACGCAGAGCAGGTGTCCTCTTGGAGGTTTCCAGCTGCGGGTTTATGAAGAGCTTGTGGGAATGTGCACTGCACGCTGTGGGGTGGTAATGTATGACTCACTCCTCCTCAAAGAGCTCCTGGATGGGGTAGCAGGAACAGCCATAAAAATTAACTATGATACAATACAGAAATATATTTATAGGGAGTGGGTCCTGTGCCCGAAGCAGTTGCACAGTATCTACTAGCATTTCTTATACAACATTTACATGGCCAAGCTAGACAGGTAACAATAGAGTGAAAACAACGCGAGCTTTTGGCCTAGCATAGGGGAGAGCTAGAAGAGGCAATCAAGATTTAAGAAGGCTCTAAGGAGAGCTGATCAGTCCCCAATGTTTTTGCTTATCCTAAAGCATGAGAACAGGGGCTTACTCAGGAAAATTGAAAGTCTCCATAACAGGAGACGCTCCCTTACCCGGCGTGTCATCAGCCTGTGGAATTTGCCATCTCCTGGAGCAGGTTAGGAGGTCAAATATTGGAGAAAGCATTAGGCAGAGGTTGGGAGGTCCAGTAACAATATTTACAGTTAAGCAAGCTAAAAAAGATACTTTCAAATCCCATAAGCCAATAGCAGGATAAAAATAAATATGCTTTTCAGTTCCCTACAGGCAATGGCACAATTGCTGACCAGACTGCAAGTGGTATCTTGCATTAGATAAGTAAAGTTAAACACCAACTGTCCATAAGGGAGACCTAGGACCACTTTCTAACAGCAATAAGTATCTCCCATTGATCCACTTTCTCCCTCTCAAAAATTCTCTTGAGTTTCAAAGGAGTCTGTTTTCCAGTTCTGACTTCTAGGAAGACCAACAAAACCTCAAACTGTGCACAGAGAGATGCTAAAAGGAAATGGTGCTGAAATGGGAAAAAAAAGCCACAAGGCTGTAGAGCAACCTCACCAGATCTATGCCAGCCAGCCAAGTGCTAAGACAAAAGATAAAACTTGAATTAAAAGCTTTTAATTAAAAAGATTAATTTACCTATTGAAAGATAAAACTTTAACATGAATTAATTTGAATGATGCATTTTTCTGCCCAGACACATCTATTCGTGGCTTCCAAATGAAACTTTCACTTTCTCCTATTAAACATCTGCCATTCATGAGAAACCAGGCAGGCAGACCAATAACCTGATGAGACATAACACAGTGCATCCCGAGATAGCTGGGACCAGAAAAACACATTTGGGATAGAAACAAATAAAACAACCCAACAAGATCCCATCACCAATTTCTTTTTACTTCAGGAAACAAAGGCTTATAAATTAGAATAGAAGTGTGGCTTTGATAGTCACACTCTGGCCGATTTATCTGCGCTTCTTCATGCTATTATTCCCCTTGGCTTTCACCTCCAACCCTTCCATAGAGATTTGCAAGGGGGAGAGAGGAGGAGGGAGCCATACAGGATCATTATTTTCAGCAGCAAAGACCCATTAAATCTATTTAGCTGTGTACCTCAGCTGCTGCAGTTCACGATCTTAACACAACCCTGTTTCATTGGTGATTTAAGCTAATGTACCGGACTTTGAATGGGAACGACTGAGACAACATCCGTTCCACCACTCCCACCACAGCGGCAGTAGCCAGAGGAAAGTCTGTGGACAGCTGAAATCAGTAACACTCACACATTGTTGCCACAGCTAAGTCTGTCAGAGCCCCAGATGAATATTGCAGAACGGAGCAAACATTGGGGCTGATACTAAATGGCTCCAGAGTTTTATTAGGTTTGTATTTCTATATTTTCTTATTCATGAATGGGTGTTATGTTCTGTATAAATGGGTGCTTAAGGGATGTGTGCTGGATGAACGTCATCCATATTCATATTGCCAAAGAGGCTATATATTGTATGTTGTGTCTTTCTTTTTATAGTTTCTTACTCTTTGGATAAAAAAATTTACAATCCTCTGGGACAAGAAGCAGAAATAATACCTCACCATTTAGGGAATCATTCATACATCAAAAGTAAAAAGAGTAAACAGATAAAATAATCATTCTGGAAAACAGATCTTACACTGAAATTTTTTGGCAGAAGCTGTTTGGTGAATACTTTGAATACAAAATATATCTGCAGAAATAAAGACAGGTTTACAAGCAACTTTCAGGGAAAAAAGATTTTAAGTAATAGGATAGTTTACTTCCAGTGCTCCATTTTTGACCAGATCTACAGCAGGAAGATTTTAGACAGGCAGATAAATAGAGTTAGCTATAGGCGTGACAGTGCGGACTTTTCCAAAATGTCCACGAAACAAATCAAAAGTCCCACTTATCACTGCAAATCCCATCTCCCACGTCCCACTTTCAGTCTAGGCCTGAGAAGGGGAGGCAGGGAGCGTGTTCACCACTGGGTTAGACTTTTGGTTTTGTGGTTTTTTGTGGCTTCAACATGTGCCTCAAGCCTGTGAGGTGCTTACAAGTTCTAGGCTTGGGCACGTATTTGCCTGTTTCTGCAGCAACAGCCAGCTTGTGCTTTCTAGTGCCATAGGACCTTTACTCTCCTTCAGTGATTTCCTAGAATGGTGGCAGTTGAATATCGCCAACCGAGCAGTGTCCCTGCCCCAGAGGGCTTCAGTAGTGTTATCTGAGTTCTGTAATTTGCGCCTGGATAATGACGGTATGCATTGAGAGAGAGAAAGAGACTTTCAGAAAAAAAAAATCTCAAGTGCTTCAGAAAGAGCCAGTCCTGTAACACCCCTGTATGGTGTGTGCAACTCAGCCGTCAAGAGTTTGAGGAACTTAGCTCATTGTGTTTGTAACTGAACTAACCCAATTACTACAGCCCCTCAAACAGGATCCCACTCCCAGGTATACACTCGACTACCTTTGCCATTCATTTGACCTTGGGAAAGCTGGTTCGGAGAGCTAAACTTGGAGAAAACGAACCACTTTTTGGCAGGCTTAGTCTTCTGGTTTTCTGTCCTGCGGTGGTTCCAGGGAAGATCAGACAACTGCCAGTGACTAGGACTGCGTGGCCATGGCAGCATGTAAACGCAGCAGGAACTCTCCTTTCAGCGGCAGCTACCCCTCACTTCAAATCAGTTAGCCGAAGGTCCAAGTCTGGGTGTAGCCAGTGGAAGAAGCAGGGAAGGCCCAAACAGTAGCAATGATTGCTCTCACTAGTGGACATCACTCAGACTGAAAGATTTTGGACTGCTACTTGAGAGTAAAGCCTTTACAGGGCCAGCTAGAGGCTTAGGCAGAGATTCACCGTGCCCTAGTTAGTCAAAAGACAGGTGTGAAATAGGATATCATGCTTAGGAGCAAGAATGATCCTATGCTCTTCTCCCCCAGCTGCAGGGACCTGCAAGTCTGCATAGCATTGCCTGTGTTGGTCCCAGAAACTGGTAACACTCACACTAGAAGACAGACAAGCATGATCACAACACACTGAGAAGAAGGAGACTTTTTCTTACAGCCAGTACTAATTGGTCCTTTGTTCTATAGTCAGATGTGGCATTTCTGCTTTCCCCTATACATTCCTCCTGCCCCTTCTAACTGGACACGGCCAGCCGTCCCACTTAGGGTGAATGTTTACTTATGCCCTTCCCAAACGTAGGGATGGTATTTTTCATCTTGAGGAACTGGACCTCAGGTTTTAGGGTGTCTGTGGAAATGAGGCACATTTGAAGTCAAATATATCCTTGGAGTTACCGCATGGAAATCAGCAGCCTTACACCAGAGGTTGATCTGGTACCTCACACTCCACCTTATTGATGGATGGTGAAAGAAAAGTATCAACATCTTTCTGAGGGAAGGAGCCTGGTCCCATGCTGTGCAGTGGGCAGGCATGTCTGTTGTGAAGCCCTGCATGTGAAGGCAGAGAAGGGAAAGGGGACAAAGGGGCTGTTGATAGAAATATCAAATAGTGAATTAGCCCAACTGACCCATTGGTCCGTGAATCTGCTCTCACTGAAACAATAGGCATGCAGAGGTCTCCCACAGAGGAGTACAAGGCACAGTTGTTAAATAGGATACATCTGCTGGATTTAGTGTTAGGGTAGGATTAAGATAACCCTACAGCAGAAAAAAAAAGAAGGCAATGACGTGCCGTTAGAACAGTCGTTTCCTCTGATGGGTCTAAAAAGTTGCCTGCCAGTGCTATAAACTGCTGAAAGGAGGCCGTGTTGCCAGAGGACACGACTGCACAGCATTCAGACCCTAGGCCCGCTGAGGTGAAGGGTGAAGCTGCCATGCGAGTGGTGCCACCTCTTTGGCCTCGCAGGAATGAGGGATGCCCAGACCTCCTCGGGCTCCATGACAGGCTCTGCCTGCAGGTGTACATAGATCCACAATGACAATGTATGCCAGTCTACAGCACATGGCACTAGACATACGAGTTTCACTCTGAGATGGGGCTGCCATAACAGTAAATTACAGGACATTTCCCCCCCATTGCCTTGTAGGGTTGGTTCATTGCAGACCAGAGTGTACAGCACCTTGTCTTCATGTCTGATAACTACAGCAGAGCCAGAGCTTGGGTCACAGCCAGAAACAGTCAAGGTTCCAAGGGAGGGGAAATGGGCTCTATAAAAGTAATCTGAGGAAGCCCAGACATTTCTGAAGAGGAGATTGGGAGGGAGGGAGTCACTTGGGTCCAGAGGTGCTGCCACCTCCCCTGAGGTAAGAGGAGAGGACCCCAGAGGTTGTCAGATACAGAAGCTTATAAATAATAACAGATTTCTGTGCCTACTTTATAAAGTTCTTATGACTGAAGCAGGGAGAGCAGAGAGGGAGCAAGGCTCAGGAGGCATGGGGTCTCCCTGCAAGGGTGGGAAGAGGGTGAAGTGGCCAGGACCTGGGGTCACAAGGTGGGCTTTGCGTGGTAGGGGTCCCATGCCCCACTGAGAGTGGCAGCAAGTCAGCACAGCTACACCCCATTTGGAGGACAAGGTCAGCCAGCAGCCGCACCAAACCATCCCAGGACAACCCCCCTACCACCCCCATGCCACAGAACCATCTTGGCCTGGCCTACTCACAGCACCTGCGCATTGGCCACCAGTGGGACCCATTTCCCCTCATTCCACCATCTCCTCCTCAACCACAACCTTTAGAGGCACCATCTCTCACAGCGTACCTGTTTTAAACATTAAGATACACATACATGTCACCTGCACTTGCACCTTGCAGATTTGAGTGCACAAGGAGTGGGTTTTGTTTACTGAGTAGTCATAAACCTAGTTATGGTGGTGGCAACACACAGTTCTCCTGGGTGGACAACAGCAAAACCTCCCACTGAGACATCTTTGTGAATGGGAGTCCTCTGCAATGTGAAGTACCTGTTAAACCATGGCTAAATAGATTTTTGCATCTTTTGTCAAAAAGTTGCCTCCTTCAGCTTCGTTCCAGCCTACACCTGAGAGCTGAACCATGCACCTGTTTCTCTGTTCGCCCTCAGCTGACGAAGAGGTACAGCACCTCCGCTCATTTAGCCACTAAAAATGGAAGACTTCAGCCTAAGTCACCATTTCTCAGCCCTTCCTGAAAAATATGTATTTGTTATGTTTCTCTTCTGAGAACCAAAAAAGGGCAATGCTGCATGGATACTATAACCACACACAGAAGTGTGAGCTTCTCCAAGTATGAAAGGGCGCATGGGCATTTTCACTGCTATTTCCCCATCCCTGGCTTGTGAGTCAAATGTTTATAAAACTCTCTCTGAGAAAAGGCAATACAAGAAATGAGCTCCACTACTGTAATCTAGACTGCCCCAGGTATGTAAACACGTAACAGAAACATTTGAATTAGACACCAGAATGATGGAAGAGCCCATGTGCAGATGCTGCAAGATTCACACCACCAGTTACCATACACCTTGACATACTCCTTTGAACCAGGCAAGTTATAATTCCTTGTCAAATTACATGAATCAGATGTATGACTCTATAATTACAGCTGTGAAAACCATTATACTCAAGATCTTAGAACTTTCTATCCAAAATAACCCTTGGGGAAGAAATTTTTCATGAAGCTGCTTGGGTCAAGGTTCAGCAAGTGCTGGAAATTCTGGGGGAATCCTGTCAGCAGGTTTAGAGAAATGAGAACAAGAAAATGAGATTATGTACTGTTCTGTGGATTGTTCAGGCTCTTTTTTTTTAATTTAGGTTTTTAATTTTTGCAAATATTTGTGCATATTTGCAGGAGTTTTCTCTTTGTACTCATGAAACTCCAAATAATATTTTTGAGGATTATAAAAAAAAAGCCCCAAATTCACCACAGATCTTAGTTATGTGAGAAAAATAACTGCTCCTGCCAATCTAACATGAGTCAAAAGGCAACAAACAATTCTTCTGTAACCTATGTTTTACTGAAGGAATGTTTCTGCATATAATAACAACATAGCGATATTCCATACTCTCACAGGACTTGTGTGAGAACTAAGTTCTGCTGTCCCTAGTTCTCCAAGCATTTTATAAATACCAGTTTCACAATTCTCACATGGAGTAAGGTGTTTTCCTGCCTATTTTACAGATACTAAGTCAAGGCAGAGACGGTTAAATGACCACTGATGTACCCCAGGACACACAAGTAGAAAGTGACAGACGCAGGAAGGAAAGACTGAGCATCTCTGTTTGGATGGGTGGATTGCTGTGGAGCAGCAGTGTGTTCTGTGGTTTCATCTCTACTTCTCACTGGCTAAATTATTAATCTCCATTATTTTTTTAAGAAATTGTTAAAAATTGTTTTATTTATTCATCAGAGACCACTCTGTTACTTCACACAATGTAAAGAAAAACACTAACTGAAACTGTCAATAAAAGACCAAACACAAATCCTTCCCTGCTGAATGCAACTTCAACATCAATTGGAAACAAATTTCAACACACTTGCAAAAGTTCAGGCACACAGCTGTGTTTGCATCTTTTTCTTGGTGGAGCTAGAGTCATGCTCAACCATGTTGGTGTAGGAAGCAAACCCCAAAGCCAAAGTGAAACAAACTATATTATATTAAACATAAATTCTGACTCAGAATGACCATACAGGTTCTTGATGCAACTACTCCACTTCAGGTTTGCAGCCTATTTTAGCTGATTCAATATGAAATGTTCCTGCATGTCCCTGTGTGATTTCAGGCTGTGGCCACACATTTTTTGCTGACGGGAGCTGAAGTGCTGAAGGGGGAGGTTCACCCTCATCACCACCATCAATTATTACTGCTGCCTCAATGCAGCTGCTCAAGGTAATCACTCTATCAAGACTATCTGGGCTAGAAAACCTCCATCACTGAGTGTCTAAGCTAACCCAGATCATTGTGAAAGAACTTGTTTAGGGAATGTGCAATTATGTCTTCTAAGGAAGAATTAAGTCCCCTGTCTTCACAAGTCTGGACAGAGACAGAAATAGCAGCTCCTTTAGATAGGCCTTCATCCATCTTACTGCAATGGGATAATCGTCTGCATTCTTGGATATTTCTTGGCTGGTCACATTAGCTGAACATCTAGTTGTTCTGGGCTGATCAGAAGACCATGAGATATACAATCCGGGTTCTTAACTGAGACATAAAGAATAAGGAAAACAGATACAAACAGAAATACAATAAAAAATATTCCTGCATAACATAAGCACCTGTTTTTTTAAAACCTTTTGCCTGTGGTGATATGTTGACTGGCAATCCACACTGATCAGAGACACATCCAGCAAAGGATTAATATACTACAAGAAAATATAATATGCTGCTGTTTTCTTTTAACATAAACAGATTTGAACTCCATCTTCATCTTGATGTGCTAGATTCTTGGGAGCTGATTCTGGCCCAATTCCTTAGCCAGCCCCCATTTTTGGCACATGGCTGTGAAAAAGTTGCTGAAGGGAGTTGTGTCAAAGGGCTTTTACTTTGCTCTTAATGGCTCCATGTACAGTCTGAAGGAATCTGAAGCGCTCACGAAATGTGGTTTCCCCTCTGGTGTTTGCTGTTCAGCTGGCTCAGCAGCCTAACCATTTAAAACCATTGTGAGTGGATTTAGCACTTGTGAAATAGTGCTGGCCTATTCAGATTCAGAGAGGGATGGGCAAAGTCCACCAGCACAATACAAGCCCCTCTTCCCTCCTTCTCAGATGAGGAGCCAGGGTGCAACGGAGTTTGAAGGAGAAAACTACTCACATCCAGGTGCAGCCACACAGATCTTGGGGGAAAGAGATATGGGCCTACCAAAATAAAAAAGCTAACACATGCTCAGAGGAGGCAATGTCTTTAACATCCCAGAAAAAGAAAAAAAGGAAAACAAACAAACAAACAAAACCCAACTACTTAAGTATAGGAAGCAAATCAGCAAATCATAAAGGAGATTTAAAAAAACCCAAACAAATAGGAGTGCAGCCCCAAAAGAGAGGTCCAGCAGGGTGTGGCCCACAAAATGACAGATTATGAATGCTAGTAAGCCAAATGGAGGCAACAAGTACGATCCTGGAGGTCTCTGTCCCCAGAAACCACAGAAGATGGGGCTCCCCACTTCTTCCTAGCCTGAGCTACTAAGTATAACAAGAGATGTGTTTCATCTCTGAGCTGACCTCAATTATTCTGCTGAGACCATGAAAAAAAAGAGATAACTAAAGCCATCTCTGATGTGGACAGCATTGCAGGCATGCTGTAGATCTGTATCTTTGTGCAGAGGTTTGAACTCAGGACCAGGCTCAGACAGGCAACTAAAGAGCAGATGGCAACAGGTCTTGGTGGCTACTAATTAGGTTAGCTTTTAGTTAGCAATGTTGAGCCCAGTAGCCCTCTGATTCATCTCCAGCCCTCTCTGTGTTACCTTCAGCCACAAGCCTCCAGGCATCATCTTGAGTTACTGAACTAGATCAGTCTTATAGTGTTCACTTTTTTGGGCCACGGCAAAGTGGCGATTCTCTTATGGATCCCCAGGCAGGGGAATGGGCTCAAAGTTCGGATGTGGGCCAGTGTGGTGGTGAATTCAGGTGTTTACAGCCAGGGTGAGGCAGGGTCGTTTTAAAGTGCTTCCTCTTGCCTCACTCGCACAATGTACAAACAGGGACATTATCTCTCCTGTGGGAGCAACTGACTCAGATGCTTGGCCAGCTGCAGGGAAAGGTGTCCCCATAGCCATCAACAGCAAAGAATAACTAAAAAATAAAAAGATGCGTTATTCTGTGGCTGCAAATGATAACAATACATTCCTCTTTATTCTGATCCAAAAGCAATTTTTTTCTTCCTTTGTTCCCTTCCCTGTTTTTTCCTATCTGATGAGAACTCGTTTCTCAGCTAGGAGCCCAGTCTGTCACTGGTGTGTCTAATGTAATTTTATATTCCTCCCATTTTTTTAAATTTACATGTTATCAAATTACTTATGAAAACTAAAGTTCAGCCAACTAAACCTCAAAGGAGTTACACAAGAGCAAGTAGCACTGAGATTTACTATGAGCCCTGTACAATTAAACTGTGTATGTTCATGGACTTGATAAATCTGTTTATGAAGTACATTGTGGGTACATACTGTTGCAGATCTGGCTGGAGCAGTCTGAAAGGATACTGTTCCCAGTGGCTATCCTTCAATCAGAAGACACTGTCTCTGGCACTGTTCTTGACCTCTTTGAGAAATAAGGGACAGTATCTAGCTGAGTAACTCCTGCAGCTATATCAGCCATTTCCATACACATGGTACCTTTGTACCCTGCACATGACAAAGTACTTCTTCATTTGTTAGCATCTGCACAGTGGGCGTAATTGTAAGGCTGATTCAGCAGAAATGAGAGCAACACTTGTGGGAAGTTTGTCTTAGGACCAGCAAAATACACAGGCTAAGAGAAGGCTGTGATTTACTGATCACAATCTTTGCACTGAAAGGTCTATGTCCTTTGAAGGCCCTCTTCTCCTCCTGATGCACTGTGAAGGGCAGGCAGGACTCTGTGACTCCTCTTGGTTGTGCTATAGATAATATTCTGTGGGCCCAAAACTGTGAGAATATTGTGTCTGTTACCAAACAGCATTCGGTCTGCCTTTTGCCCAAGGCACTTGTATTGCAGATGCAGGCAATGCTAACATGTTGATACCTGTGAGCAGAGGGAAATTCACATTCTGTACTCAAATGTTGCAGGAGCTGAGGTGTTAGGAGGATGTATGAAATTGAGGTAGGGAGGGCAGGGAAGAAGAGGAAAGACTTTGCAGCTACATTCAAATGTAATAGGTGCAGTTGAATGAAGGCCTTCGAGATAGAAGATCAAAGAGGTATCCTTTGAGGCAGTATTTCTTCAGAAGGTGCATTACAAGGTAGAACATCTTCAGAAGGCCCAATGAAAACAAGACTATTTGGTGCCAGGGTCAAAAACTGAGGAGAACAATTGTAATGATTTCACTAAATATTTATCTTCCTGTCAGGTAGGGATAAATATAGATTAAGAGTCACTGATCATGATAATCGTATTAATAGGTGAAAAGAAATTTCTTCTGCCCACCTTCTCTGGTCATGTCAGCAGCAGCATCACGCAGAGTATCAGGGTGCCCAAACAGGATATGAGAAACTATGAATAAGAAAAAAGGGGCAGTCTGGCATTTGTTTTTGTTTTTTCAGAAAAAAAGACTGTAGTGAGTGCACAGAAAGGCACCACAAAATGCCTTCACAGGGCTACTGCACAACATACGAAAAACAAAGCTGAGCTGCTCCAACAACACTGAGCTCTGCTGGGGGAGGCAGAAACCAGAAAAGGAAAAGTGTGATCAAAAGTGAATAAAATATAGGGATAAACTCTTCCATCACCTTGTGCTAGGTATGTGTAAATGTTTCAATGCACAACTAAAACTGGGAGCTAATACGAGCTATTTCTCTGAGCCCAATTAATGACAATTAATGACCACCACAACCACCAAGGTGCTCCAAACACAGGCATCCGGTGCCTAGTCTGACCCGAATGGTCCAGGGTTTTTTTTTTTCTCCTTCTCCCTAACTCTTCCATCCCTCCTCAAACATTCAGGAGTTCATTTGGACATAGCTTTTCAGCTACTCCCTTACAAGAATCCAGCTCTGGTACGAAACGCATACTGAGTGAACCCAACTTGAAATCCAGGGCATTTGTTCTGCATCAGTGGTTCCTACTTCTTTTGTCCCTCAGACATCTCAAAGCAAGAAACTACAGGATAAACACCAGATACAGTGACAAAGAAATCATAAGAAACTTCAGTTCTTGCCAAATTTTGGTTCCCACTCCAGAAACTTACACGTTCAGTGGCTAAATGTGAATGCATTTCAGAAGAAGACTATATTTGCAGAATTTGGGCATTCAATTGTCAGAGAAATGGTTATTCTGCTTTAATCTCCTCCCATTCCTATTCTGGCCCAGAGGCATTTGCTTCCCCAATACAGTCTCCTAGGAAGGCCTCATTTGCTACACCCCTTCCCAAAGGTCTCTCAAAGCAATGTCTAGTCAGGAGATCTCTGAAAAACACAATTGTCACCAAGGGGATTTGGACCTCCCTTTAATTTCTGCCATGTCTGTACTATAGCTTCTCATTATAAAGTTAGCTCTTAAAGGTTCTTTGTCTCTGCAGGGTTGAAAGTTGCTGACTGAATGTCTGGGTCCAATTTTCCACCAGTCTTCCCTTAACTGGCCACTCTCAGCTATGCAAAGTGTTTGCATAATGCTACAAGATCGTTCACATCAATCTTCTTTAACTTTTCAAACCTGTTTTGCAAAGGGGTTAATGAGAGAACAAAACACAACCTGAATAATAAGTCACCAGAAAAAAAGTACTAGCCTAATCTTTTAATACAGAGCCTGAACAGCAGTTCTTTTCACAGAGAGAAGAGGACTGACATCTTTTCTAATCTGAGAATGTAATTCCCAGGGACAGTGTATGAGAAAACAGCAGTAATCTACAGAACACCCAGGAACAGTTGTTGAAAGATTCCCAGGGTGTTACTTTTGGCAGGACATCAGGTTCCAATAAAACCCACTGAAAACACTAGACTAAAAACAATAATAATAATAATATTTTACACAGATGAAGTGTCTTTCATCTAAGGGTCACAAAAGGCTTCTGCAAATGGTAAATGAGCTCCTGGAGGAGGGGTAAATGAAATTGATGCTCCATAGATGTTGCCACTGATTCACTGATTTTGAAGATAGGTTATTGTGTACAGACTGTTAGAGGGTACAGAAAGAAAAGAGTTAACATGTATAGGCAAGCTTGGGAGTGTTCTTTGTAGTGAACTTGCATAGGCATAGTAACCTATTTTTTAATGTTTTCAGTAAATCAACTGCTGACATTCCACGTACACAATTTGAGCACCTGTACACAAATCAGGTAACCAAAGGTTACATTGTGCAAATACACAAAGTACTAGGTGAGTTCATGCACAGCTACTTGACTTCAATGTGAAATTCTATATACTATGCTTGCAATTCCTGCTTGGCATGCTCTTGTATGTTTTCTGAGACCAGTCTGGGACTTTAAAAATATATATAACCATATATAACTGTATGAAAAGTTACGGACTAGAAATAAGAGATGGGTGTAGGCCACTTGTGAACTGCTAGAAGTTTTGGATCCAGACCCACACTTTGCACTCTTAGCTTATCTCTGCAGGGGAACCATTCCACGGTGTGGCTTCCTTTCACAAAACCCAAGATGCTGCATCACTGTGGGCCACATACGAATCTCAGGCTATACTTCATATACCATATTGTGGAGATGTTGCTGGTGGTCTTAGAGGCGCAAAACTTCCAGCACAAATTCAGCTTCTACTGCATCATTAACAGCTTTTATGGCTTAATTGGATTGCTTATGACTTTCTGGCACAAGTATACCATCAAATGTTGCTGCACTGACCTTACCTAACTGACCTTAACAGGACAACATATAATGAGATAAGTAGTTCCTTTCCTCAGGATCTCTCAGTGTATATTTCACATTACATCTTGCTCTTTATAGCTGTGTCCAGAGTCAACATTACCCTTATTTCCCAGCCCAGCACTCTCACCAGACAGCAAAAGCTGTTGAGAGGTCATTGTCTGTGCCTTGAACACACAGACCCACGAAATCCCTACTTACTGTTTACATGAAGGAAATTATGTGAAACAAGTCATGTTTCCTCTGTGTCATAAGGGTAACAACAGTAGCAACAAAGGTTTTGTCATGACACCCCCAGTCTAAGGCAATGACTAACAACCAGAAAGATTAGATACCAGGATGATCTAATAGCCTGCTGCTCCCCAAAGGGGGGGGGCCCTGCTCCTCTTCAGCCTATGACCCTTTGCTCCCTCCTTATCTCCTGCTCCCAGAGACACATCCCACCTTGCCCTCACACTGGCATTTGCCAAACCCTTCTCACAAACAATTCAGCTCATTAAAGCTGGAGAAAATGGTCTCTCTCTTTCTTTTTTTTTTTTTTTTTAATTTAGCTTGGCTTAATGAGCTGAATTGGCTCAGAACAGTCATACGAAAGCAAGAGTGCAAGAGAGCACAAGACTTACAGCAGGGGCATTTGCTCTGGACTCTTAGATCACCATAGCTACAAGATGTAACCCTCAGAGTTATGCAGAAGATACTCTCTTGCTGGTAGTTTCACTTTTTCATATAGAAGACTAGAGCTACTTTCTGAGATAATTTGGTCAAGTCAGGAAGTGGATTAGCAGAATAACTGGTGAAATTCAGAAGCTGTATTCGGCTACAAATGCGGAAGAGGGAAGGCTTCTTAGAGCTGTACCGTACAATACCACAAAAGAATGAAGAGGAGCAATTAGAACTGATGACACACAACTGCAATAGCTTTCACGGGTTGAATATACCATGATCAGGTATCACAGCCACTAAGAGCTGTGTAATTCTTTACTCACTGTCAGATATACCCACGTCTTCCCTGTGGTTTGAAACAGCATCTATCACTAGGCTAAAACATACAGAAGCACACCAAGCATCACGAGTCACCACAGAATTCAAGTTCATTTTCTCTGCCCAGTTTTGTTTGCCCTGGACCTGGAGGGCACCTTGTCAGAATCCTTAAAGAAGCTTCAATGCTACCCCCACTGTCGTGCCTTCCCCTCCCCACAAACGCATGTGCATTTGTTCCTTTCAGCACTCAGTTTCTGCACAGAGATGGCAGATACGTAGCTGCTATCATTGGACACAGGTTAAAAGTTTACAAATTGGTCTTAGCAGCTGTATTTGGAAGCTAAGTTCTGAGAAAGTGAACTGTTCTCATCTTTCCAAATTTTGGTTTTGAACAACCCCATAGTTATGGTCAGAGATTAGAGAGATTTTTGTGGTGTTAAAAGAATGGTTTGGAATTTCTTGTCCAGCCATCTGTCCCCAAAACTTAGCAGATGAGTCACTAGCACTCACCTCCATTTGTTACTGAGCTAAAACTTTTATCTCCTCAGCTTCTTGTAAAGCTCCATTTTGTATCTTTTCAGAAGCAGAACCTGTTCTAATACAAAAGAACAAACAACTTGGGAAGTACAACTCAGAATTCAAGTTTTTGAAAGCACTCATGTTAAATTCTGGCTGAGCTAATATGCACGTATACACAGAGGCATTTGCATACATAAATCACAGCTTGCTTACATCTGGCACACGCAAAGAGCACACTGCTTGGCATCCAGTTTAAATGTGCTGCAACCACCGGACTGCATTCAGGTCTGCAGATAATTTTGAAAAAGTTTCTTTGTAGTCAGGAGACACAAAATTTTACTGAGTATTTTACCGATATTCTTATGTATCAAAGATGCTCACTGTTGTCTGCCATTTCCTGATGAAGCTTCTGCAGCCTTGCATCTGCAGGATTATCAAAATAGATGCTTTTCACTCTTAGGAAGTAGAAAAGCTATCTCCATATCCCAGATGTTATTTTTTATACTCTGCACAAGTTTGAAGCAGTACTCATAAGCAATCACAGCTCCTAAGCTAACTGCGTAATTTGACCAAGCTCCAGTTTCAAGTAAAGCAGCTATCTAAAACACCAAGTAGTTATACCATCTTACCCAGATTGAATACTTTATTGCAGTCTCACAGAAGATGCTCACCATTTTGCTTGCATATTCAGCCCCAACTATCGAAGATATGTCCAGAGAAGTCCAAGCTAAAAATATCAGTCTGGTGCCATACCCAGATTGCTCTTACCACCTTGTATCAGATTAAGTGCACATCAAGTGAATTTTTCAGTGGTTTGTGAAAACCCATTAGTCAGTACAACATTGATCGTAGCTCTTTAAACTCTACTTTTTTTCCCCCTGCAAGTGGGTCAAATTCCTTCTGGGTCTTAAATGATAGCTTTTGAGAAAGGAACATATATTTTACTCTTAACCTGGAAATTTGCAATCTGCTCAGAACTGCTTTCGAGTTATGCAAGTCCAGATCTGTGCTTCTTTCATAATTGTCTACTATGGTAACAAATAGGGCAGCACCATGTCTCGTCCCTCAAGCTCTGTACTTGTGCCAAAGGTAACCAGTTATACTGGCATAATTAATTTTGACGTATTAATAACACAACAGCTTTTGTCTTTACCAGCCAGCATATTTGCCAGTAAGATTCAGTAAACATAACTTAGCAAAGTCCTTTCCTCTGTTAACAGGGAGAACAATCCCTGAGTTTAAAGACCAGGGGAAGAATCTTCATTTAGGGATTAATCATCACTTCATGACTCCTGCAAAATTCACACTCCAGGCTCTGATTTAGTTAATAAATCTAAAAACAATAACTGTGGCTTGCTAATTAAGAACAACATGGGTATTAGCCTTTCTTCTTTTAGGTTCTTAAATTGCTGATTTAAAACTTCTCTTGATGTGAGAAGCATTTCTAAATATCTGAAGTGTGAAATAACAAGGACATTTGCATCTCCAGCCAAACCCACAGAGGTTGGAAAGAAAGGCATGATTTACATTCAATACCTCAACCTATAACCTGGAGGACATCTGGAACTCTTCAACAGCAACCTCCACTCTATGAAAAAGGAACGCCTCTCCTGTGGGTACAAAGCAAATTCATCTTTTGACTCTATTTGTTGTCACTGAGGGGGCTTTAGCTTGAAATTATCCATTCTGTCCTATGACTTGTATGAGACAAAGCAAGAAGTACTCCAGAGACATACAAAGCTGACACTTATAAAGCCTTTCTGAACTAATTTGAAATCTTGTCTTGGTCTTTCACTGGAGTACCTAACAGATACCCTGCTTTCCATCTCATGCAAGTTTTCCCAAAGATCCTGAAACACTCTGTTTATTGTGAACTGAGATGAAAAAAAAAAAAAATGGTTTCTCTATCTTACTTAAGAAAAAAAGAAATTACTTCACTTTTGAATTCCAAGGTAGATTCCAGTGAGTTCTACCCATTTATCAGTCCCAATAAAGCTACTCTTATGGTAGAAAGAAGGTAATTCATAAGGTTCAGTCCACTGCATCTACTGGATGTTAGTCTAGTCCCTTACAAGTGGAGTTTGATAGTGCTTCTGAATGGCTGGGGTCATGGGATGATAGCTCATCTTAGCTTGATTAAGACATTTCTTCTCATCACGTGTTATTAAGAAAGATATGATTAAGTTTGACTTCAGTATTCTGTAGAAACTTTTTATTTTTCTGATTCTTTTGAGCCTGAACTAGATTTGATAGCAGTTTTGAGTTATGAAATTTGATGCCAACTTTGATTCAGTTGCATCAATAGCCTCGACTTTTTTTTCCCCTCAAACTTTACTTTGTTCACTCCTTTATGCTACCAAGAGTCAGTAATGCCTTTGTAGCTGCAAAATTTCTTTCTAATAAATAAATAAATAAAATATTAAAAGCACAGCACACAAGATCATTTGCAGTACTAAATCAAAGCTTTCAAGAATACATGGCAGCAGGAAAAGGTGTGGAGATGTGGGCAAGCAGAGATGGATGATGACCCTGGAGCCGGTGGCAGAATGCAGCATGTGCACAGGAGCACAGCACCAGTAAAGGCAGGCCTGGAGGCAGACATTAGGCAAATTAGGCACATGCAAACATGTCCTCATCATGAGGGGTTCCACAGGGAACCATTTGACTCTTTTCCTATTGACTTTGAAGAAGGGATTTTTGAAAGTAGATAGTTAAATCATTTCAGCTGGGACATCTTCAATACTCAGTAAACATTCACACTGGAATGATCTACTCTTTCTGATTCCTCAGTGTCAAGACACAATAGCACATTGACTGAAAACTCATTCTAAAGAAGATTATGGGGTGATGCGGGGAAAATGGTGGTAGGGCAGCATCTACTTTATTACTCAGGGACTTTCAAACACATCTGCAAGGCATGCACATTGCATAGCCACATGCTGCCATAGCAGAAATGTTTTGGGGAAGGGTCTTTGGAATGGAGAAAAGTGAAAAGAATGAAAACCATTTGTAGTGGATGCCACTATTAGAGTTCATTATGGTCTTTCTTTCTATGGGATCCTGGATTCCCAAAGGAAAAGAATTGCCAGGAAGGTCCTTTCTGTGCATTTTCCAGGTAGCTGCAATAATTTCTTTCGTATAGAGATATCATTTCCACAATGCAATGATTTCTCAGTCAGTTCAAGGATATATTCCAGAGAGTACAGACTTGCAAGCTGTCCAGAAACACTAGGTAGTCCAAAGGGGGCTGCTTGTTCATTTAACTGTCAAATATATAGCTGATGTAAGAAGTGCTTTCTCTGTTTTCCTCTTCATTTCTAGATGTACTCCAAGGGATTAAATGCAGTTTTAAAAGCACTTATGATCTGTTTGCACTCATAACCATCTCTTACCCTAGCTGTAAACTGGAAAAGCTCAGACCCACTGCAGTGATTTTGCTAACATTCCAGTGACCTGACTATTCACAGGGACAGGGTATTTTTGATAGCAAGCCCTTAATTCTTCATCCTGTAGACCCAGCTGGTCCACAGAGGCTGACATCATTTGACCACAAAATATAAGATACTAACCACTTGAGCTTTCACCAGAGTATAATTTGATAGCTGAGCACCGATTAAAATTTCTTTTGGAATCAGTGTCCACCATATATGCTATTATTCACTAGTGGCATGCATTCAATGTCTCTATGCAATTGGCCAGTAGGGTTTGGGGTTTTTTTTTGATGGATATATTTGTCAAGAGAAAAAAAAAAAAACGAAAAAATTTAAACTATTTCCAGTGTGTTTCCAACTGCTCAACTATGTTTTCTGAACCACATTGTTGAGTTGTGATCTCAATTAATGAGTATTCTCCTGAAGAGCTGCTGTTCAAACACTGATTCTTGATTTTTTTTCAGTTATGATCTGTAAATCATTGAACATTGCAAGTGGGGCTACACATAAGCACAATCTGGGTTCATTACAAAGCAAGTCATAACAGGCAGTTATTTCTCCCTCTCTCCAGGTTTAAAAATCTAGTCTGGAATGATTTTATAGTCATCTTTGGAATGAAGAATTCTCTTGAATCAAAACACATCCATTTTTCCAAATATATGCTGGTGTTGCTATCGCCAGTTTGACAACTGTGACTATGCATATTTCACAGGAAATTTTTGGTAGTGTTTTCTTTTTTTTTTCCCCAGGCAGCTCAGTGTTCTGAAAGAGCTGATGATGAAATATTGAACAAGCATTGTTAACATTCATTTGGACCTTAGCTATTAGTTTTAGTCAGAAGAAAATCTTGATATGGAATAATTTTCCATGGGAAAGAAAGACAGTTCTAATAAATATTTTCAAAGCCATGTTGACAGAACCAAAATTTGTGAAAGTTTTCCACCTAAATGTTTCAGAATGAAGCATTTCATCTTTTCACTTAAATAGCCCTTTATTTTGGATTTGATTGTCCTGGTATATTACATGACAAAACATTTAAAATATTGTTGGATTACGTAAAACGTTCTCTCAACATAATATAGATTATTTTTTTTTCCCTTTGACTTTTCTTTCCCAGGCAATTTTGAAACACTTAGCACCATCCTTCCAGATCAGAACAAAATAAACTGAATGTAACGAAGTAATCAGTGCATATTACACACTCCCCTCTGCCACAAGATCTAGATCAGTTACAGCTTTCTGCTGAAAAGCTTGGCTCTTCACCTCAGGCTGCAGGGACTCACATGCTCAGTTTTGGACATTCTCTAGTTAAGACTTCAGTGTCAAAGCATTGGCTATCACAAGAGTATCTATACTCACTGGATTCTGTAATCCTAGTGCTGTAAAACCTACCAAGTGTGTGGTCTTAGTAAACATAGAGCCAATTCCAAACTCTGGAGCAAGACACCTTGAACAAACACTTTGTACTTACAATACACCAATTAATAAAATGGGAGAGTTCAGAATTTATGAGAATGCTGTGTAGAGAACTGAAGTTTTCTGCATAAAATACTTCCCTTCCTTGATCTTGGAAAACAGAGGAAGAGCTGAAAGCAGTTATCTTCTATGTAGTTATTGATTATATGTATCTATTGGTTGAGATGCAAGTTTTCTCCAGCTTAATACAACAATATTAACTACACTACAAGAAATTCACTGATGGTTGCTAGAGTATGTAATTGAGGTTGTTGCAGGTAAACCCTGGAAAGAGTTGGATATTTACCAGCCAAAACCAGCTACTGCTCATGCTGTTCCAGTATATACCAAGAATCAACCCCTTTCTAGTCTGTTCTCAAAAGGTTAACCTATTTATGCATTGCTTCAGATGGCTTTGGTGTAGAATAGTGAAGCAGAGGATTGTTTTGGTTCAGGATTTGACTCAGACAGCAGCCATATCTCTGGCTACTGTGTTTTTACGTTACTTCCAGATATGCAGGTATGTCCATAGATGTTTGTAGTCTACAGTTTGGCAGGGTAGGCTTAGCTGCAGCACAGCAGCCAGATGGATTTTGTATGCTAAAGTCTGCTCTCCAAAGTAAGATGCCACATGTACTGGTATGCCAAGGACTCTTACATAGTTATTAAAATCTTCATATTCATCACTATCTTCCATTTATAGAATCATAGAATCATTATGGTTGGAAGAGACCTCAAAGATCATCAAGTCCAACCATATACCTGATGCCACCATGTCCACTATGAAGAAATTATTATGCTCATGGAGTCACACATACGACACCCCTCTGATGCTCTTGGTTATTCACATACTTGAAAGATCCTGCAGAGGGTCATGCAATGCTGAGGCCAAGAGGTGGGCATAAGACCTTTAGGTGCTGTTCCATAGTTGTATTCTGTCAAAACAACCATTACAGGGAAAGACAAAACAGGAAGATCCTTCAGGTGGTTCAATACCCATCCAGCTTGTCAGGCAACTGCAATAGTATTAGTACAGTTCCACAGCCTTTTTCAAGGGACATAAATCTATTTAAGCCTTGCATAATTCTACTGACCAACAATTTACTCTTTGGGGTTTTATTAAAGGTAGGTGAATCAATTCAATAAAAGAAACTTTTGATGTCAGGACATAACTAGGTCTGAATGAAACACTGCCTTCACTGTCTGTTTAACTCTGCAATTTATTGTCTCTTCAAGTCATGCTAGGTTATTTAAAGAAAAGAAAATAATAAAAGATACAGATATACGGGAGAGATTTTAGAATGTGTGCTATTGGCTAGCAGGAAGCTAAGCAAAAGCAGAGAAGTCACTTCAAGGAAAATACAGCTTCCTTAAAAAATTAAAATCCAGTACTACAAGAATTGTACTTTGTCATCATTACATGTCAAGGTCCTTATGAGCACCCTTGGTTTTGGAATCTCTTATACTTGCACTTTTTGGCATCAATACCCTGATCCCACAGAGCTGTTTGAACAAAGATGTTGCACAGGTTACTTGATTAAACTAAAGCATTGACTAAATCTAACTTTACCACCAGTGTAACAGATTGATAGAATAACTGCTATATCAGCACCAAAGCTGACTCAAGTTTACCAGTGTACGGCAACACAGTTCAAAAGTTTAGGAAGAGTAACAGATATTCATGAGTCCTTGGAGATCGCTGAATTATTGTCACCTTCTGTGTAAGGCTGATGCTGTATCACTTTGTTGCTTCTGTACTGAATCCAGTAACTGGTATTTGACTAAAGCATATAAAAGTTGTCACATCTTGATCTGAAGGTTTCAAGAGATGGAGAATTCACTCCCTCTCTTGGCAAGTTCTCTCACTGTCTTCATTTCTAATTTAAACTTACCTTGATTCAGCTTCCTGTTAAAGCGGTTTTTATAGGCTTTCTCCAGCAATAATACAAAGTTGGCTTAGTACCAGCTAGACTCTGTGCTACTTATTAAGTCTGAATCAAGTCTTCTCTTAAGCAGGACAGCTGGATCTCTTTCAGTTTCCCATTGGAAGGCATTTTTTAGTATTTTCATAATTTGTATGGCTCTTTTCCTGTGCAGTCTCCAGTTTTTACACGTTTCTCAGCTGTGAGAGAGTTTCTCATGTTATTCTGTTATTAAACTAATGAATCTTATGAACATAGCCCTGCTCCTGTCATCACTGTAGAACTGCCATGTCCCACAGCAAGCTGTACTTCACTCGTACTGTACCTAGCGATTAATAAAAAAGACTAGACATGAAACTGATTACAGTTACCTTTATCTATTATTTCATGTCAAATCAGTGCAAACTGGCCTGATAAAACTACCTGGCATATGACCATGCTGATTAGAATCAAGTTACCCATATTGGTTCAACCGAGGCTGGTTTCACTTTGTGATACACAAAGTTAAATGATCTCCTCTTGCCTTCCCTATATCCACAAATAAAAATTAATAGATTTTTGTTTAAAAATATTAGTCTTACATGCTCCCTTAGCAATATTTGTAGCCTCCTGGGCCACATGCCTTCCATCACAGGCTACCTCTCACATATTCTACTCTCAAGGCTTGCAAGGGTCTTTTATAACACTTATTTTAAACCAGCTTTAGGCTCAAGAAGCGACACAGATAAAAATACTGAACTGTCTCAGCAACAGTCAACACGTTGATCCTAGTTTGGATGGTTCCAGCTCTAGCACTCAACATCTGTGCCAAATCTAGCTACAGCACCAACTAATTCTGGCCAACAGAGCATGTCACTGAGGCTGATAAAAGACAATAAATCTGGTAGGGTATCATATAACACAAAGAATATTTTAAAATAATATTTTTTGAACTAAAAAATAATGCTAAAAAATCCAAACCTCACTTTATACCAGGCACAATATGGTATATTCCCTTTCCTCCTCTACTAGTTGAATCCCATATCAAGCTTTCTCAGTATTTGCCCTCTACTATCAAACAAACTGGACCAGAATTATCCAGGTCATCTTGCTCTGCCTTTCATCAAGTTAACTCCTCTAGACTCAAAAATTTCCTTATTGCTCAAAGACTTATTACAAGTTGCAAGAGAAGGCTACACATCTCACACAACTCTGTTTCACTTACATAGTGCTATCTAGGCACGCTGGCTTTTATTTTGTAATTCTTTATGGTTGCTATTTATCGTCTTTCATAGTTACTTGGGTGGCTTGGAAGGTGCTTCTCCATTCCCATGATGCCAGATTACATCATCCTGCTTCTTTCTAAACACAAAAGAGAACTATTGAGTATTTCTGCCTTTCCTGAGTCATTAAGACTTCCACCATCTTCTGCTAGCAAGCAAGCTACACTATTGTTAGGAATTATTTTATTACTGTTATCCCTTAAAATGCCTTGCTGTCCTTTGGCTGCAAGGTAGAGATTTCTTTTGCTCCCTCTCAAGTCTTTCCCCTCATTTTATTTCCACGTCTCATATTTGTTGCCTCCGTTCTCTTTCTTCTTCTCTTCCCCATTTATTTGGTATATTTTTAATAGCTGCCTTTACTTCCTCCCTTGATAAGGAGGCGTCACTAACCAAAGATGTCCTTATTCACAATTATGAAATTGTGGGCTTTAGTCACCTGGTAAGCTTTCCTAGAACAATTTCCAGTTTTCATTCACATTTTCCTGTCTGAATCTCACCACTTCTGTCCAAGTTTCTCTTCCCAACCGTTTTCATTCATAATTTTCCTGGTTGCTTTGTGAAATAAGCCACTTGTGAACACCAAATACATGACTAGACAGAGATATGGTAAACAGAATAGAAAGTAAATCTTGTATCTTTGCTTGGGCAGGTTAGAATCAGGATGGAAAACTCTTGGTTTAACATCCTAACAAGAAAAAATGGAAATTATTTTCAGTGTAGTTTCAGAGTGTGCTGGACTAGTATTCAGTCCCTGTTCTAATTTGTTCTAATTACTAAGTCATTAGCAGGAGTTACTAGGCTTGCCCTAGCAGTCTCTTTTCTAGGAATTAACCAGCTCTACTCAGCTTGAAAATTATTGGAAATCTGTTACAGGCACCATTATGAAAGAAGTGAGGCTACTGGGAAAATTAGATTTAAAAGACTAGAAGTTCAGAGAAGCACTAAAATACTGAGTACTTACTTACTCCTATTAAACCTTTCAGAAGCCTGTACTTTATTAACAGTAACAATGATTAAATGTGCTGCTAGTGAGCTGTGTTGGACTGGGGAGTCCTGGGGGAAAACACTAAGACGTAGCATTAGCTTGCCAGACTTTTTGGAGTACGTTGGTGAAGGATGCAAAATGTGCAGTGTACCCAAAAACTAAGAACAGTTGAACAAAGTCACCTAGCTCATGCTTTTCCTACCTGTTAAGTACTGCTGTTTCAGAACTACAGAGAAGCAAAGAGCAAGTGTTCCTGATGCTACAGAAGTTTACTAGAACTGAAAGGGCTAATGATTATGAGATTAGAGTCTTGATTACAATTGAGCATTGTTTTAGCAAAGATGTGATATGAATATAAACCTAATTCTTGATAGACTTCTTTTTGTTTGAGGCTAAGTATGATAACACACAACAAGAGCATCTAGCCATGTACAAACACAACTCCTAAATAGCTTGCTTTTTTTTAAAATCAGATCCACTGCAATAGCTGGGGGGGGGGGGGGGGGAGAAAAAACTTTTGGGAAAATAGTCTTCCTAATAAACATTATACAAACTTTCCTACAACATTATAGCTACTTACTTAATTTTAGTACTGCTATTTGGGAGGAAAATAAAATAGTTTGGCAGAAAACAGGTAAAAATGGCTAATAGTAGGGAAAAATTAGAAATATAGCAGTGGGAAATAAGGGATTTGGGGTATGCAGAAGTCAGGCATCTGTTGGAAGGAAAATGATGATTTTTAACCTTAGGAAAAGACTTATTCATCCCAGGTATGTCTGCAGTTATACTGTTACTTCAGGCAATATAACTGATGCCAGGGCTGAGGGGTTTTTTAATGTATAGTATTACAGGAGAAGTAATTCCCATACAGGAATAAAAAAAGTGGATTTTTTTCCACCAAACCAGCCTCCTCTTATTAGCTCATTTTAAAGTTTGAAATCTTGGATAAGAAGAGGTTCAGATATTTCTGAATTTACTGGCTTCATTAGCTGGCAAAAATTAACATAAAAGATTAGTTTCAACTTTCCAGACTGAAATAAAACCCAGAGTCCTATGTCCACTGGAGTTCAATTTAGTTATCTTGAAAACAAGATGATGAAATACTGCAACTATTTCTCAGTTATGGTGAAACCAAGGAAGTTTCATGGAAAAAAAATAAAACTGTTTGAATGGGGCAGAGAATAGAACTAGCTACTAAATATTTTACTACAGAAAAAGATCTGGAACATACACAAATTGGTGCAACAGATTTGCTTTTCTGTGCTATTGGCAATTCATTTTTTTTAATTAGGTTTTTTTTTAAGAAACATTAGTAAGTAGCATAAGTGGAGATTATACACTGCAGCTTGAAAGCAATGTGCTTTTTAACAGTAGTATTTCACATCCTATGACTATTGTTTTTCAACATAGAAAAGAAGATTTGTCCAATTGGAGTGGCCATATTTAGTCTCATGTTTACATTTCTCTATAGCTGAATGCTAAATTAGAGTCATCGTGTTGTCATCATTCTCCAAGACATTGTTGCTTGGCTTTTTTATTACCTTTTTCCCCCCCACACTGTTCCTTTACATATTCCTTTAGATAAGGGGTAAATTTACTTTGAGTATAAGTTTGGGGTTTTTTTTTGGGAAAGGCTCTCTTCTACTTACAAAACATAGTTCTTATACACCAAAAAAACCCCAAGAACAGGTACTGTAGGTGTATCCTTACTTAACCTTTGACACCCATCTTTAAAACACACCTTTGAAACCTCTAAGAAATGAGAATATCTCTATGATGGTGGTCAAATATTGCAATACGTTGCTCAGAGAGATTTTGGACACTCCATCCATTTAACACTTTAGTGATATGACTCTGAGCAACCTCACATATTTTCACAATTGGCCTAGCTTCGAGCAGAGTGTTGGACCAGATGACCTCCAAAGGTCCTTTCCAACTTTAAGTTATTCTCTCTTACGTATTAAAATAAGAAAATACATGTTAAAGTATTCTCTTTACCCCTCTTAAGAATCAAAGAGAGACATTTTTCATGATCTCCTGTTTAACATACACACGCTGATACAAATGTTTCTGCCAGGACCACTTGCTTCTCCAATAATGCCAGTGAAAGGTGATGATTGGCTTTAGTGCCAGGAGCAACAGCATATTACATCTTGACTTGAGTCCCATCGGCAAATGCGAAGCAGTGCGCTCTCATGCTAGGATCCAGCACTCTGGATCCACTGGTGGTGATGTCTGGAGTGACTGTGAAGCTTGGCAAGGTCAGGACTAACAGCAGAAGTGCTATGAGAGCTCATGTGGAAGGCAGTGCTGATGGGCACTGATGCTGAAAGCGTCAAATATGTATGCTGTTGCGGAGTGGAGGATTGTTCTTCCATAAGACTGGCCACAAAGGCATCTTCCCCTTGACAGAAATGCTGTTCTTCAGTACGTGAAATAATTATGAGATGAATATGAATTGAAAGTGCACTTCCTCTTGACCTACTTCCCAGGCAGGGAAGTACAGCTTGATGCCCTCCTGTTTGGAAAGGTAAAATTGTCTCTCCACATTCCCTAGGCTCTGCATAAGCCTCTATTGTTTGGTACCAACCACATGGCTAATTATCATACCTACTATGCAGTCTCTTTTAATGATTTCCTTCCATCTTTTGTCAACACCCAGGCTGACTAACCAAACTGGTTTCTTTGGAGAAAAGTACCTGTTTACCCCGTCAATAAATACACCTCTTTTTTTGTTTGTACTGTGAAGGTAAACATTCAGAATGATAGCATAAACTGGTTTTGGGAAAGTAGTTGGTCATTCTGAGGTGCTCCAGGACTGTGTGCATCTGAATCCTGCCTTGTTAAGTTAATAGACCTTCATTTACTCACAAGGTTGCAGGATGCATCTTTTTGCTTCACCACAAAGTCTACTACATGTTCCAACAATGCCGGTGGAGTCTGGCTGGGGTCCTGAGCCTTCATATACAAGTCCCACAGCAGCTCAAGGCTTAGAACAGGAAAGTAATGCCACTCTCCTTGCATGAAGAATGTAAGCTCCAGAACTAGTGCTTTTTATACGTGGACCTTCCTGTCCCTTCAGAGAGGTCTGTGGCTCTCATTCTGGTGTCTGTAAGAAAGTAGAGAGGATGCCCCAGCACAGCGCTTGCCGGCATTTTAAAGCCACCAACTGTGCTGGCACTCTGAGAACTGCTGAGAGGCTTTGTTGAGTTTGGTCTGGGGAATCCTTGGATTGACAGGCAATGATTACTGAAGGCCATTTCCTCCTCCTGTGGAGTCACTCCATGGTTCTTCCATCAAAAATAACTGTTTGAAAAGGGAGAAGCTGCTGGGATTTTCTGCCCTGGATAAGCTTCTCAGAAAAAAAAAAAAGAAAGAAGTGGGTATAAAAAAAGTCTCGTCACTGATACACTTGGTTCATGATTTTCTAGGTAACTGTCATAGCTGACATTTTGCTGTAGTAGGGTATTACTGTGTCAAGGCTGTGAGAGCAAGCACCAAAAGTATAAAGGAGAAAAGAAAGCTCAGCAATACGGCAGACAGCAGGCTGTGGGCATTCCTAAATTAGCACTGAGCCAAGTCAGTAAGTCTATGCAGCCCCACATAGCGTCATCCAGCTGTACCAAGTTGGACTGGAAGCAGTAGAGAGCAGGGTGTTGCTAAATGATTGCTCAGTTAATCTATAACCTGAATAAACCACTCAGAGATAAGTGAGACACGATAGTATGTAAATTGCCAGAACAAAATCTCAGTTCCAACTTCACAGGCAGAAGTCTGTAGGTCACAGTGAAGAAAATTTATGCTAGGGAAGAATCCAATCATGGGTTGTGTTTTTTTCCCATGTATACATCACCAAAGATAATACCTTTTGCTGCAAACTTCACCAAGGATGAATTGTGAATCAGCATACATGAATCACCTGCCAAATCCTCAAGTGCGTCAGTGACAAAGGAATACAAATTCAAAAGTGCAGGTGCCATATCAGCACCTGAAGTGGAGCTGACAGCACAACTAGAGACAATGACCATTCCTGAATTCCTTCCTGACCACGGTTTGAATTTTTCATCTCACTTTCCACGTTAAGATACAATACATCTGAATGATGCAACCTCTATGACAGATCATCTGGATGTCCATCTGAATTCTCTTGGCTTGTCAGTGACGATAATTTCATTCAGTTTGAGCATCCATAGTTGCTGCTATAATCTTGGACATCACTAACTAAACTTCCCATAACTACCAGGTGTGTCCAGTGACCAAGTTACAGTTCTAGATTTGTCTAATCTCATGGGGTTTTTTTTTTTGTGGGTTTGGGTTTTCCCCACCCCCCTGCCCCCCAGCTTACTGATGTAACATTCTTCCCCCAGATGACAGTTCTGTTGTCAGCAAGGACACTTAACAGGGAACCTCCTTGATGAGTTTAATTCACAAGAAGCTGTTTCAAAGGCATTGGTTTGGTTGTCAAAGCAAGCAAAGCTTCAGTGGAACTGGGCTCCGATTTTTTTTAATTTATTTCTGCAGCCTAATTAAATGTATCTTTCTTAATTAATTACATCAGAGAAGACTGCCTCAAATGCACATAAACCCAGTCTGACTTGCAGACATGCTGACAGTGTGCCAAATCCACCAAAGCCAATCAGGGTGATTAATCGGTGCCCTTGGATAGAAACCCACAGCCCAGCACTGCCCACTGAACGCCTGCTCCTGTTTCCCCCAGGAGGTCAGTGGAAGCTTTCTTCCCCACAGATTTCAATAGAAACACAGCTGGCCATCGAGTCAGGTACACAAACAGACAGGTCCCTGGCTGAAGGTAGTCACAGCCAAAAGGCCGTTCCACAGCCATTTGCTTAAATGTTGCTTTGGCTTCCCTGATGCAAAGCATTTCCTGTGACACTTTAGATATATCAGCATAATGAAACTCAGAATTTATTTCCAGCCACCACCTTGCAAGTGACTAGAAAGACCTTAGACGGTGTAATTTTCAGAGAGCAGTATTTTGCTGCACTGTTGCCTTCAACAGCTGCCTAAGCAAAGTATTGTGGCTGAGAAGTTCCCACTGGTTATACTAGAAGTTACAGCCTTGTTAAGCTTATTAAAAGGAACAGCACTTAGCTTAATGGTTAGGAGAGACCACTATTAATTTTGAAGTGGAGGATTTATAAATCAGTCATTGCTTCCATGAGTCTGAGGCAGAATGCTGAACTGGGTGGGTAACAACAAGGTCTGATGTGCCCTACTGCTGTGATCAGAGACAAACCCACGCAGGACCCCTTGGCTCCACTAGCTAGGCAGGAACCAGCAAGCTGATCTTCCTCCCCACACGCACCTCCTGTTTGCAGAGCCTTCTCACAAGCACGACTTCAGCCACATCAGTTTTCTTAGTAGTCCACGAATGCTTGCCAACTCATTTCTATTCAATAATCTAGGAAGCCCTCAACACTTTCGGAAGCATCAGACCTCATTCTCTGGGACACTTAAACAACCTATTTTTGAGACACTGTTCCCTAAGCTCTGTCGTCTATGTCTTGGGGTAGAAACTGATGATGTATGTTCCTTCTCCTGCCAGATCTGAGACAAGTATTCCCTCACCATTTGAGGCTATATGGGAATACTCCCTTCAGAGCACAACTGCTCTAAATCGTTGTTTCAAAAACTGAAACAGGAGAACGAAGTCTACGCTCGCTTGCATTCTGTGCACTATCAATAGGTAAGGTTGCACAGGATTTAGGTCAGGGCCAGTTTTACTTCTAAAACGCTACGCTATCTAATCCGGCCTTTAGTATTGCTTTTACATAAAACTGAAGAGCCACAGCAAGAGCTATATGAGGAACTGAGCCCAAGACATAATACTTCTTCAAGCCCCACTGCAGTGTCCTTCCTGTGGTGCAGGGAAGAGAAATAAAAGACTTCAGGAGGCTACTATTGACATTCAGGGTATGTAGTGTTAAGGCAGAAGATACAGTTTTAACCGAAGAGAAATCTTATTGGAAAAATGCGTGTCAGGTGGTTGGTATTCAATATCCAAAAGAATACAATCTAGCCCTACAGCAACCATTAGAAAAATCACATTTAATAACAGCCAGTTTTACATGCACGACCAGCTTCTGGAGTGGCTCTTTTTACAGAGCTCCTCTCCTGAGCTTTGTTGTAAACATTACTTACTGTTATCTTCCAGTCACAACTTAGTCCAGGGTCTTACATATTATTGTAACACAACATAAAAGCACAAAATTAACTCTAGAATAGACGATTAACAGAGGGAAAAGGAGGGAGAGAATGCTCTATGGTTGCTGCATATTTATTTTACTGTGTGGATTCCTGCAGCACTCTACCTTAAGTAAGTCATATCAGGCATCTTTGAGGACCAAACAATTATGCTTTCTGAACTCTTTGCCCTTAGACTTCAATCCCTGCTCTGCAGCTGGTCAGAGAAGTTTCCAAATTATACAATGCACTTTTGCAATACCTCCTAGCCTAGGACTCTATCTAGAAAGCATATAACCCTTTTTAGTCATAGTTATATCTAAATTCATAATCCACTGGAAAAGTTTGCTGGTTTATTAGCTGAGGCATAGGATAACTGCAAAAATTCTTGCTACCATCTTAACGATGGAGCAACCCTTTGCATTTACAACTGAGCACCACCTGCTGGTTATCTCCTCGAATGTGGCTATTTCGCCTGCCACCCTCCCGCCAGTAAAACCTGGGAGCGGATCCTAGATTTTACGAAGGCATACCGACGTAGATGTTACAGCTGGGTGCTGTAACATAGGACCCGAGATTTCAAAGCTGGGCTTCTGAACTCAGCAAGAACAGGAAGGTGGAGGCAGCTGTGATGCCACAGCTGGATCAGCCACCCAAGGAAGACGAAACTCTGCAGCCCCCCGACATGGAAGGCAGTGGGGCGATAGGCCTCCCCACTCAGTCTCAGAGACCAACACAAAGCAAGCAACTCACAAATTAAAAGCAAAAGCAGAGGTCCTTTCCTTTTCTGTTGAATTCCTGTGTGCCTCATCCTCGTCATTTTAATTGACTTCTCCTTAAACATATGATTTTTGCCTTACCCTCTCCAGCATCCCCTAGTTGAAGTGTAAGTTGCTGATTTTTCTCACCTAGTTCCTCTGTTGTGCCGGTGACCTAGTGATCTCAGTTTAACTACTTAATCCACTTTGCCAAGAGGAACAGGCCTGTTACCTACTATTATGAAAAAATTCTGATCCTGGCACTTTACTTCTGCCACTTTGATCTTATAAAGTGTCTTAATGGAGATGCTTTCAGAGCCACACTGTTCGAGTATAATTTAATTTAACATTGTGAACTTCAGCCGAGACAGCCAAAGAAAAGTGTTTTAATTGTTTAACTTCTATTGAACTCAGTGGAAGTTGGACAGGGAAGTCCCAGTACCATTTTTCAGAAATGGGATATATTACTGGCCACCAGCTGTTTTACTTCTGATCTCTGCCCAACAGTAATTCACAATTTACGTTTAACATACTGATATACCAATGACCATTTTTATAACTCACTATATCACTGCCCCAAATTTAGTATGGCTAGTTGTTACGGCACCATCAAGCTGCACTGAAGGATGGAAAGAAAAAGGAAAAACAACCTCATTCTATGAATCCTTCTGTCAACATAGCAAGCTATAAACCCAAACAACAGGATGACCCCACCCTTGAAATTCCTCCAGGAAGACAAAGGAAAGCCAAACTTAATATTTCTAATTACCAAGGAAAACCTTGCACTCCATAACCACCTTAAACCTCCTCCCTGAGCTTCACTGTGCATCTTAAGGCAGGGCCTTGGCTCAGCTTTTAATTAAATTATTAACAGGAACAATAGAGTCAAAGTTTCCCAACTCAGATTCCTCAAGTTGTTAAACCCATATAAAGCAACATGACACTAGATATGCTGATTTCAGGTTTTCCTCCTGTACCCAGGGTTTTGTAAGGATGTTGTGTGATCTTTCCTTTGTTCCAAACATAGGAAGGGCTCCTTTGGGGACCCAGTTAGCTGTGTCCCTGGGATCCGGGGGTCTCTAGTGACAACACCTTGCCTGGCAATGCCAGGTCCCCTACAAGAGGTGAGCCTCTGTAGGGGCTTAATTATAGAGCTTGGACCCTCTGCATGACATTGTTTGAGATCTCATTGGGTCTGTGTGGTTTAGAAAAACTTACATCAGGAGTTTAAAAAAAGAAAAAAAAATTGCTCCTTGCAATCTTTTTTCTGCCCCCAGCTCCTTCACTCTCTCCCACCATCACGGTCAGCCTTCTGAAGCAGCCATCTCCAGGGACTTGCATGGGACATGAGAATATCCCAGAGAGCCCAGGGCTAGTGCCTTTCTGCAAGGGGACTCATCATGTGGGCTGGTATGTGAGCTTGGGTGAAGGAGCTGGATCTTGCATAGGGCTAATTTCTCCCAGGATAAAGTTCCACAAACACTATTTGCAGCAGATTGCATAATTGGTTAACTTGGTTCCTTCCAATTTACTATATAGAGCCTGTAAGTTGCATACTCCAGTAAAAAGGGCATGGCTGGGACAGACTTCCCCACTTGGGGATGGTGTGAGAGGACAGCTGCCCACTTGTCCTGTGCCAGCTGTTGCTCCCTTGGCCATCAGAAGGCTCTAGAAGAGGGGGAAGAGCACCCAGAGCACCCACCACAGGGCTATGTGGGGGAAAGGGGGTGAGTAACTCAGCAAGCATCAGGGAGAAGCCTCTCCTGGGGGCTTTAAGGAGACCGGCATGTTTATACACACCAGGTAGTCCCTGGAAGTTGGTGGCAAGGAAGCCAAGGCTGAAGTAATAGGCTCACTGTGCAAAGACACTTTGTTTTAAATGTTAATGTGTCTCACCCAACAATCTCTCCAATTAAAGAATTACCCTTTTTTTAGCTTAACAGGCTGTTGTCATAACTCCAGTTTCACAGACTAGAGGCTTTTTTTGTGCCTTTTGATGTGAGGTGATTCCACCTCAAAGTTCTGGCTGCTTCAGGTTTCTGTCACGTATAGCAAAAAAAAAAAAAAACACCAAGAAAAAAAACAGGTTCTGGCACAAAACTCACCCTGACCCCATCTGGATTTTCCTGTTGGTTTAGATTCATGTAACTTCAGCTAACAGCAGCAAGACCGCAGAGGAGCCTGAGCATTTCCTTTGCATATTATCCCCAAAACAACGTCTGCATCCCCCCAAAGATACTAGATGGGCCAATTAAAGAGGAAAATTGGAGAGGAAGAGCCAAAGGGTGGGATTATTTGGTTCCAACAGTGGGCCAGGACTCAGCAAGCTGCAGGCTGAAGGAGGGGAGGTAATGCTGCATCTGTCAGAAAACTAGATCAAATTCTGTGTTACTCCTGTTGCAGGCAGCCTATGTGCTCCTAAGCAAGTTTATTTGTGCCTGTCATAACAGGACACCCATGATGTGATGAGGTGTCTGTGTGCCACTTGAATCAGAAAATACTAACATCCATAGCATCCCCTCCTTGTGGGACATATCCCCTGCTTCTGCAATTGAGGTATCTCCTTCCTGACTGGAACTACAATTTTTTCCAGAAGACAAGAAGAGCAAAGATCCATAGTATTCAACACCTTACCTGCTTACAGGCTTCAGAGGGGCAAAAGCTTAACCTTAGCTGCTTAGAAGGGAATACTTCTAGGCCTCTCTAAGGCATTTCAGTGTGTGCTTTCCACTGCTTTAAACTCCGAACTTGTAAATGTTTCCCACCAAATTGGCAGACTCAGAGACATCACTTACATGTTTAAGAGCTGTCTTGCATATATGAGCTCACTTTTCTTAGTTGCTTTTTGAGGATGCCTAAGAAGCAGACATCTCCAATGGTCTGCAGGATACAGCTGAAAACCAGGTGCCTTCCCTAGTTGGAATTTTTTTCAAGTATCTTCTTGATTCAGTCTTGCTTCATACTGACCCTTTTTGAAGCAATGCATGCCTAAACTGCTCAGTGCTTTGCCATTTAAAGGAGGAATGAAATTTAAGCCAGTGAATCCACACTCAATTAAGAAACTTAAATATACACCTTGAAGGGTTGATGTAGCAAGCGTATGAAAAGGAAAAGCCCTGTATTGGGTACTTGCAAAATCAGTGATGCTCATATCTTGTCCTGAAAAAATAGAGTGCTCCTAGTTGCAGGTAGCTATCCCTAACTGCTGTCAGGTTGGTGAAGCTTTGTAGTGAAAGCAAGAGACTTAAAGGCAGGACACCGGTCTCTTTCTGTACTCTGCCATCCCTCACTGATCTGCAATGATGCCTTTTGGATCCTCAGCTGGTTCACTTATTAAAACATGGGTAACAGTTACACATGTAAATGCTCTGCACAAGCTAACAATCAATTCTATTAAAAATTCAGTTAAACTTTGAGGAACCTCCTACCTTTTATCTCTAATAGAGTTAGGATAAGAGGCTCTGAGACCAGAGCTCCGTCGTGCTAGTTACTGTATACATTAAAAGAAAAAAGGCATTTTCTTGGGCTGGAAAGCTCTTAACATATAAGAATTAAAATAGTTTTATCCCCATTTTTACAAGGAATCAAAGTCAGAAATTACACAACAGCTTACAGCCAAGCTCAGACCTTTCCAACTCGTAGAAGTGCCTTTACCCACACAGTCCCATTCTTGTCCATTTTACCCACAGCAGCAGTGAAACCCTCTAAACTGTAGCTAAATTATTTGCTATAATCAATCCAAGAACAGGAGCAATAGCCTCAGTCAGACAATAACCAAACCACAAGCAGAAATGCTAACCTATTCACCCCACACAAAGCAATACCAAACCCAGAGCAAACAAACGTGACAGTTCTTCAGCCAGGCTCGGAGAGACGCCATGGATGTGCTCAGTGGTACCCAGAGCTGCTCCCACAGACACCACTGAGAACACAGCCATGCCCCTTTCAAGCATGGCACCTCGCATTGCCCCAGCCCTGGGCAGGCAGTCGCAGCCTTCCTTGGCACAGCAGGCTCCCAAGCAAGAGGCAGCCCCACAAGCCAGAGCTTAATGGAGGGGCGTTAACACTAATTGAATCTGAACAGCCATAGCAATGCATCACTTTGCATTTTCTCATGTTAAAATGCAACAGCCATTTGTTAGAGCACTCCTAATGTGTTTAAAATCTTTCTAGCGACAGCTGATGTTGTTTCTAAGCATGACATTCCCTAGCAGCCTAGCACAGACCGAAGATGCCACTCTGCAGACTTCCCTACCCTGAAGTTCATTGCTGACTACAAGTGTCTGCTCATGTAACCCCAGTTACTACCTTGCTGGTTTGTGTATTCAATACCTAGTTTGGCCAGCATTGAAAAAACAAAAGACAAAAATCAAACAGACAATTGGGATTTATGAAATTTTAGATCAGCAACTGCACCTTTTTTTTTTTAACCTCTCCTGATGGCATGAGGCCAGATGCTCAGCTGCGAACTGACACAACTCAGAGTGTGCCAGTTCTGAACAAAATCAGCAGATTCAGCCTTTTTAGATCCAGACATTGGCTCAATTTCCTGGCAGAGGAAGAAGCTAAGCCTGGCAGTTTTTGAAGAAAGAGAATACTATGCACACAGGTAAGACTAAATCAGCAGGGTCTGTTTGGAGATGCTGGTGAGCACTGCAATAGGAGACAGATGCTGACCCGCAGGACAAAGACATTGTGTTAGTACACATGAAACTAGAAAAAATGCTCTGTGGATGAAAGATCTTATAAATAATAGAGGGACCAAAACCCCTGAGTTTCAGTGTTTATGGATGTGATTTCATCAGCTCTGCCTCTATTGAAACCCTCAGTCATGTTCTCTTCTCTTTCCACCCAGACTCTCACAGCTTCCTTTCTGAGGAGAGCCCTGAGCACTCACAGGGTGACCAGGGGCACATACATGTCAAAATCTGCAGATGAACTTGAACTCCAGTGCCTTAGAGTGAGGTTTACCTGGAAAATACTGCAAGATGTAAAGCGCCCCGGGAATAACAAAATCACCCACCTAATTTCACCAGCTTCAGTAGCTTACTTGCATGATTAATTCAGTCCGTGTGTATCATACACACAACACAGGTGCAAAGTTCAATCACAATCGCAAAATTCTGTGGTAACTTCTGTTGTCGTGAGGGTTCCTTGCCTTTCTTCATTAGTTGCTAGAATAGATTTCTATAATCCGTGTGTTTCTGTGTATTATAGATGGCATACAATTGATTCATTGTGTTTGGACATTTGTTTTCAAATGAAGCTAACCCATACATTTATTAGAGAAAATAATTAATATGAAATTATGAGAGAATGTCTGTGGAAACAGGTAAGTATCTAGGACATTAAACACCAAATGGATGAATGTGCTGTTCTGGATCTTAAAGTAGTACTTGGGATTATTCATCTTTTGTCTGAGGGTTCTAAAGTTTTCTGTTGGTTACTTCAAGTGCTGAAGTTTGAAAGGACAGGGTTTTTTTCACTGTTCAATCACACTTTTACAGTAGATCTTACCCATCTCTCTCTCTACACATCACCTATATGTACATTCTCATTTTATGGATGGGGAAAGTAAGATCCAGGGAGAGCAAGTAGGATGCCCTAAGTCACACAGCAAATGACAAATTAACCTTGGGTTTCCTCACCTGAAAAGCAACATCAGACCACAGCTGGGGTGGCTCTGTATACAGAATTGCAGGTCACTGGGTGACCAGAGCACAAGAGACCGTTGCTATATGCTTGTCCCATTCTAAGACTTCCCCCCCCCCCCCCCACCATTCCCCCCCCCCCCCCCCCCTCCACATCTGCTACAAACCACTGTCAGAGGGGAGTTGGACCTTTGGTCTGACCCAGTACAGCTGTTACTGTGTTCCCTCAGTTTTAGAAATCAACCTGACCCCTCAGCATTGGATGCAAACACCTTTAGACTTGGAAGTTCAATTTTAGGACCTTGCTTTAGGAATGTTTTGTATTAAAATGATTTATATGAACACATTTGCTCTTTGGATTTGGCAGCAGCCCACGATCAGGCACAGCTTTTCTTAATATTTTGGGCCATAAGCCATCCAGCTTGGGGACTTATTCATCTTAACGTGTTTAGCTTTGTAAGCACAATGCAGTAGTTACTGTTGTGCCTCCTGGCTACTCTTCCATTTTTTATAAACTCATTTTCACTGCTAACCTACTTTTAATTTTTCCTTGTAAAGCTGTTTTTAGTCCTCCCTTGCTTTCTGCCCCCCACCCCTCCAAAACACTGGGATAAAACTGCTCGGGGTGCTAAACATTAGTGACTTGAATAGGCTCCAGCTTCTATATCCTGGCTTTGGAAATAATTGTTCCCACTAATCCTTTTGAGTGCACTCCCAATTCCATACATTCAAAGAGCTGTCCCCCCTGCCACATACACACCCATTTGCTTCTGTTCAACAATCAGAGATCGTGCATCAGCATGTTGTAATTGCTGGTGCCAAGCAGTTCTTGAACCCCCAAACCCACTAACAGCTTCTGAGCTATGGATGGAGGCTCCTCCACCAGTGTCGCTGCCCTTCTGGCCTTGTCCTCATCACAGCTACCTGGAAAAGAAAAATTATCTTCTATTCCAGCTCAGCCCTGCAGCCTGCCAGTCGATTCCTGGATCCCTTCAATGCAGTATCATAAATACACTTAACGAGGGAGTTTAATATAGATTTGGTAAGACAGTTATTTGAGCAATACATAATTTATGTTGCCCTGTAGCATAGGAAGCAGCGAGTGGCGACTGAGACTGAATGGATTCAAGAAACTCACGATACAGCAGTGCAGAGTGCTAAAGGGGGAAAAGACTGGGAGAGACAAAAGAGACAGCAACCTAAGGACGGGGGTGCATAAAGGTGGAGAAAAGCTCAACAGCAGGAAAAAGTGTGAAAAAAAGACAAGGTGAAAGGCAAAGGGTGAGAAAAGAATGGAGGAGAGAACAGAAGATGATGATGAAAGGAGAGAGGAGGAGCTGAACAGAAGATGCAGGGGGCAGAGAGGGTCTGCAGGATGAGTAAGAGACAAGAAGAAGCGTGGAAAGGGAGAAATGGAGAGCAGAGCATGCACACTTGATGTGACAAGCAGGTCTCTGCAGGCTGCGAGTGCCGCAGCCAGCCGGGAAGCAGAACCGACTGCCGTGTCAGCCAGAGGGCAAGGGCAAGGAGAGGCACCCCAGCTCTCGTGGGGCTCTGCTACCTCCTCACACTCCCACTCCTCTCCTCTGGTCCCCCTGCCAGCCACAGCCAGAGGAGTGCACAGCTTCCCTACTCACTTCCAACCCTTCAGCTTCACATGGTGTTAGGTTTTGCTGTTAGCCTCCTGCTCTTGTGTGGCCTCATTTGGGGAAGTTGTAGTGAGAATGCAAGGCCAGCCTCTCAGCTGGGTAAATCAGAGAGGCTCTGCTGGCAGTCTTACCCAACTGCACTTTCATCCCTCAAGCGATAGTAGTATCCTAGTTCAGCACCCCTTAGCTCAAGGACGAAGATCCTAAGTGCTGCACCACAGTGACACCTCTGCCCAAGAGAGCTCACCAAGTTTGCTTGCAGGTGTGAGATGAGACACAGGAGGTGGGTAAAGCAAATGGAGAGTGGGAGTTTGAGACTAGAGAACATGAATAGCGCTTAGCAAGGACATAGGATCTGTACCTGCCATATGCCTAGGCTTCCACTTCTGAAGACGCACTGGCTCTCAGCTCCTGGAAGTTACTTTTTGGTTGGAGAGCTTTCATCCAAACAGTTGGTGTCAGCAAGCTCTCTGTTACAACAAGCAGCGACTTGTCACAGAAGTATAGGAACACCTCAGAGAAAGATCTCCATCAGGACCAGTCCTGTACATATGGAAAGCCTGAGATACCAGGAAAGCATCCCTGATTTGTTTTCTGGGATTTATCCAATATGAATTGATGGCAACACAACCATTTGTCTCTGAACAGGACCCCTAGTGAGCGGAACGGATGGCTATATTAAAAGGAAAAAACCCTAAGCACAACTGGACTAGCTGACAGCCTCCACAGAGGTCGAAGACGGAGACTGGCCCTGAACACCCAGTTTTCCTTTTGCCTGCAGCATCCATGATGAGGCTTACTATTACTTTTGTTCATGGAATGCAGCCAAGATGCTTGCTGATGTGCCAAATCAGAAAAAACCAACCTTTGCCTTGCAGAGTTTGCACTGTAGTTCGTTTTGACCAAAGCATTCCCTGTGCGTCCCTTCTCTTGCACATGTGTGGCTGTGCGCAGACCTGCTCCCTCACCTGCAAGCTGATGCGTAGAGCTCTGCGAGGGAAGTCCGACCTGCTGGGTGGGCAGACATCTGGCAATCACTGCTGTTCCCGGTGCCGCCACTGACGCTGTCTGTGCCTAGGCATGGCACGTAGGCCAAAAATATTAAAATTGGCTCCCTTCATCCTAAGTGAAATGGTCATGGGCTGCAAGGAGTGAGCTCCCCTGGAAAAGTAGAGTAGCTAACAACTGTGCAATTAAAAGTAGAAGTATTGATTGAGAGCAGGGCCTTTAATCTCTCCACTTTCTGCTCATAGAAAGGGAACTGTGCTCCTCTCCTGCCTTGCAAGGTGATGACTCTGTGTGCTTTAACCTTCATCAACTGATGTTTACAAAGTACTTCTAAAGCTGCCAACTGGCAAATACTGTGGAAAAATACCCCAGATTTTCCCTGGTGCCTGATGCTGTGTGTGCATGCCTGTCTGTGGCTGGCTGTTTATCGGCCAGGATCCCCATGGCAGGCATCTCTACACCTACCCCTTCGAGTGCACGGCCTGCATTCACGTCTCTGTTTTCTTTGGCACCCTACAGCATTTCCCTTGGCACTAATGGCCAATAATATAGTTTCTCCTCAGACATCCCCCTCTGCCAGATTGCTCCCATGAAGAGGATTATCATTCTCATACTTGTGAGCCTCACGCTGTCCCACTATCTCTTTCAGGCTGTTCGCCCCTGGGGACAGGGTCACAAAACCCACAAAGCACACAGATTTGCAATTAGATCTGCTCTGTAATATTTTTTTTTCCTTCCCTGAAAAATACAACAAGAGAAACTGTAGCTTTTGGAGAAATTGTCCAAGTAGCTTTAAGAAAGCTCTGTGCTTCCCTCAGCCCAAAATCTGCAAGCTTTGGAAAGAAATATTTAGATGAACCTTCTCCAAAAGTTTTCAGAAGAAAGTAGTTGTTTCTTGTAAAAATAAATGCACAATAAAAAGCAAAGAATTTCCCTTGAAAACTAATTTCAGTGGAAATTTTTCAGGTAGCTTCAGCGAGCTGTGGAGCTCAGCAAGCCCTCTGGTGCCAGGGCCATGTCTCACAGGCCCTGGGGCCTGCCAGCTCCCTGCAGTAAAACCAGAGATCAAGTTGAAAAAGAGGGGAAAAAAAAAATAATCCCATGCTTGTGGTGCTATTCATCTATATTTCTGTAAGAATCTCTACAAAAATTAAAAACCACAATAGAAGGGGGAGTTAAATATTTGTGTGTGTGTGCTTTTCAGTAAGAATAAAGCCTCTGATTAGACAACGTAGACGGGTGCCTCGCTCAGCCCCTGTAGTGATCTGTATTGCTGTGCCACGTTTACACAAAAGGAAGCAGAAAGGGGATTTGCCTGTGGTCAGACTGAAGCCAGAAGAGTCTTTGCAGGGAAAGTGGCTGTCTCGTATGGAAAACCAAAACATTTGGAAATGGGACACAGGAGCCGAGCTCCAACACCAGTTCAGCCAGCGTTGTTGTGTGACTGGGCTGTACTTTTTCCAAGTCCTAATTGCCCTACCCTTAAAAAGTGGGCAATAACGATACATCCCCATCTTGGGAAAGTGCTGAATACTGGTAGGTGCTGTTTTCCGGCAGACATGCTGGCTCTGCAACAATGCTTGCAAGGTGAACTTGGTGTCTGACTGCCAGATCCAGGGTTCCTCTCTTTGATACAATACAGAGAAGAAAAGGCAGCGATCCTCACTCTCAGAAGGCAAACACTTTCAAAGTGAGTAGAAAGACACCAGCTCTAGCCTGATGACATAAATCACTTTGATGAGCCTTCAGGTATGTCCTGTGACTTGGCTTAGGGCTCTGTTTGCCAGAAGGGAATCATTTAATCTCCCCAGTGATCCCACGTAACCCCCCACGGCTGTCTAGGCAATCCTGCTGCAGAGAAACCCGAGTTGCTTGTGATTCAGCTCCTCAGCCACAGCAGTTTACAGGCCTGAACTTTATGACAAAGCAAAAGCAAAAACAATCCCACTTTAAAACACTGTGCATGCATTGTGACTGAAAAAAAAAAAAAAAAAAGTCACAGCCATGTATTCATACCCCACAGATGCAGTGGTTAGCTGGTGACAACTATAGCACCAGGCATCCCAAGCAAAGCCATCCTCCTGCATTAATTGAAATGTCAGGTCTCTGAAGACTCCTGTTTTGTATAAGCTTCTTGTTATTTGAGACTCCACACTTGCATTTGTAGCTGCTGGACTAGACAGAATACTCTATAAGTGCCAAATTGATAGAGGAGCTAGATTTCTCTAACTTTAGCCTGCATCATAAGGACTCCTGCATCATAAAGAGTCCAACTGGTTGACTGTTTAGCTGCCTAACTGAAAGCTTGGTGTCCGGGTTTCATCATCTAGTAACCTTTTAGCCACCTTTGTGGATCTACTAAGCCTGGGGTGACAAAACTTTGAAACAGGAATCACAGTTTTTCATTGCTCAGTGCAAGTGTTTCCCAGATCCAGTGACTCCGCATTGGAGAGCTGTGGCTGTCCTTGCATGTGGTATCATGTCTGAAACAGGTGAACAAACCATTGCACTCATCCACAGAAGAAAAGCCTGCGTGAAAGCTGTCCATTTTCATTGCCCTGTCAGCTGGGACACAGAGCTCAGTACATCGCAACTCTACGCCATTTCACATTCCAGGTAAAGGAGCAGGGGGGCAGCTCAAAAGCAGAATGTGTTTTCACTCAACAAGAGCTCCTGACTTGCTTTATTTGTCTCCACATAAGCGACTGGAAACAGATGTCTCAGCCTCCTTGTACCAGTCACTCATTTAACAAAAGCTCTGTCTCTTATTTGTACAGCGTCCTTGTTCTCGCACCCTTAACTCATCATTACATGGAGATAAACTATCAATGCCCAGCCTTGTGACACTGCAGGGAGGAGGGCTGATTCTTCAGGAATAAGGAAGAAGACCCATGGAAGGGTTCAAATCTCAAACCTTGCACTACTTGGTATGGCTAGAACTCTACTGCAACAGGATCATGTGCTTTTAAGCCAGCTGAGATGGGGCAGTACCTAAATACAGGGTTTTTTAAGATGTGTTCCCAGGATCAGAACTTTTGCTCGCCTCCTTTCCCCCAAAATGCAAGATACTGCTCTTCTGCCCCAAACACCAGACAGCAATGTTTAAGAAGTCTTGAACCCCTATGCTCTGCCTTAGAGTCCTTACTGGCTCTCTAGACTTCTACTTTTATCTTCTTCCAGTATCCTTTATCTTTTACCTTCCACAGCAAGAAACACAGGCTTTGCAAAGGAGCCGCTTAACCACTGTAACTTGACTGTTAGAAAGCGCAAGAATTATAAGCTTTAAGCTATCAAAAAAACCAACCCAAAAGCACTTTCCGACCCCAAGCCAGCCCCTTCGTAGGGATCGCAGTTCACCAATAGTTCAAACTGGTCACAGTCCTTCCTGCCTGCTTTTCACTATGCGCCTTTCTCCCATGAGGGTGATCACTGGCACAAGCCACAACCCCCTTCCAGAATTCAGCCCCAATTTCCATATCAGACACGCAACCACATGCAGCACTCTCCCAGGACCACGGCCTTTGCTCACACTCCCACCCTGGCACAGAGAAAGCCACTCTTGCCCAGCAATGCACAAAGAGACCAGAGACAGCAGCAGAAAGCACCAGCCATAAACCTTCTCTAGTGCCTGGAGCATAGAGGAAAGATTACATTTTGTACTATTACCTGGCACAAAAGGACCAAAACAGGACTTACCATTTGATGTAGGCACAGTCTTATATCCAGCATGCACTGGAGAAGTCTCTTCCACCACTTTGAGTAAAAGAGGTCCCCTCAGACCCACACCTAGCCCTTATCTCCAAATTTAAAGGGTTATCCATCAGACAGCACTGAGGGCAAGGCTGCCGGTCTTCACTACAGATGACAGGAGGCTGATTACGTAGAACTGAAGCCTGCCTGCTAAGTGGAAGTGTTGTTTTTCTTTCTTAAGAAGAAAGAAGATCATAGCTTGCAGCAGATATATCAAAATCTTTTGTAACTGTTGCCTTTGCTGGTGGTTTATTACCAGCTGATGACACTCTGGGTGAATTGAAAACTATCATCCCCTTTTGTATCTTTTTTTTTTCCATCATTTGGGTCAAGATAGCTAACAGGGAAACTCACTGAACAAGATGGGGAAAAGGTGGATGGCTAAAAGCAGCCAAATGACCTACATTTTGCAATTAGGTTAAGAGCAACCAGGTGATCTACCCCTTGTAAATACCTGTTTCTTTCCACTGACAAAAAAATGTGCCTGAATGATTAGTTAGGATTAGGTGTGATGGATCCCACCCCTTGTTTCAGTGCCTAATGTTTTGAAGAAATAGTGTGCCTGGTTTCAGAAACAAGAATGTGGACTGTCCCATCTGCTCTAGCAACTTTTCTAAGACAGTAGCCAGCAAAAAGTGTTCAGAGGAGATATAAAGCCCAGCCACTGACAGTCCTTTGAACACCCGACCCAAAGAGGGTCTCTCTAATTCCCTGTAAGTTTGAGGCTTGTCTGTGCCCTAAAGGAAGAGAATTTAATATTCCTTGCAAAATCCCTGGCTCTTGGTAATCTACATTATTGTAACCCTGGACAAGCCTGTTTTCCACAAAAATACCCAGTATTTTTCTAACCCTGCTGAGCTCTCGATCACCGCAAGTATCTTGTGCCTATGAATATCATGAGGTGACTGTGAGGGGAAGCTGGGTGATCTCAACACATTTAAAACATGCGACTTTGACTCTTTTTTTTTTTTACCCCCGTGGGGAGGCAGCAGCCTGTTTGACACGGATGGGTCTGTCGGCTTAGCAATTGTACCAGTTCATGCTGTTTCTGCTCTCTCCCCAGGGTCTGAATCCTCACCTCCGGATCAACGGGCCGATGAACATCAACCACTACGCAACGAAGAAGAGCGTGGCAGAGAGCATGCTGGACGTGGCACTGTTCATGGCGAATGTCACACAGCTCAAAGCAGTGCTGGAGCAGGGGGCTTCCTTCCAGTACTATGTCACCCTCATCGTGCTCATCAGCATCTCCCTCTTCTTCCAGGTGATAATCGGGATTCTCCTCATCATCACTGGTAAGCTGGCCACCGAGGCACGTGCACCCTTGCAGGGCGCTGCAGGGGCAGGGCACCCCATGGCTATGCTGACATGGGGGTGGAAGGGAGAAGCCTCTTCCCCCAAATCATTACCCCTGGCTCCAACCAGGACTGCGTGAGGGCTGAAGACAGCTTGACGTGGGTGGTGGGGAGGTCTGTGTTACTGCTTTTCAAAGTGGTGAGTTGTTTTTTTCTCTTGCACAACAGCTCTGAGCATTACTTTTCCTTCACTTCCTTACTGCTGAATCCCTGTCGTAGGGAGAGAGCTCAGTTTTGGGCCTCTTGCTGCCCATCCTGTAACGTGCCCCTTCATGCAGCTCCTCAGCTCCTGCATTTTAGCTGTATCTTTCACCTCACTCAAGCTGGGGCCTAACAGAACAATTCAGGCAGAGATATTCCTTGTATTAACCTCACATTTAACCAATCCCACAGAATGCTGCCTTTTCCTGTATATCCTACACAGTTTTTTATGTGGGACATGGGATTGGAAGCTACAATAATTCCTGTGTCATGTTCCTTCCCCTGCCCCACATGGCACAGCCTTTGCCAGTGGCAGCCGCAGTGGCTGGAGCCAGCTGTGAGGAGAGGGGGGACAGGGGACCACAACTGAGGGCAGGGAGCCACAAGGCTGCTGTTTGCATGGCTTGTTGGCCAGACAGCCCCAGTAACCGGGGTGTTCCCATGTCTGAACTGATCAATGTCCATCAGCTAGGGCTGATCCCATTCGTGTACCCAGATACCTTTTGGTCTGGGGGCAAGGAGGGAGTTGATAGCTGTGTCAGCACATATGTGAGATGTGGGTGTCAAGGAGGAACTGGCCTCCAAACCTGAGTGCAACATTGCTGACCTTGTCCCCCATATCACCCAGCCTTCCCTTGCCATGTCCCACGGTCCTGCAGTGGGGGGGTCACATGGCACATGCCTGCCTAGCATGCAGCAGTAATTTGGCTATTTAGGGTTGGCCTGTTGGAGGGCCATGGAACCTCCATGGCAAAACAAAGACATGACATTAAAAAAAAATTGTTTTTCCTCTGCTCTGTCCTCCTATGTTGTTCTAGGGCAAGCTGTGGACCCTGTAAAGTTCCTGGGACTATTCCCCCAGCTCTGTGGCCGCAGTGCCCAGGGGCACCATGGACATTTGTCAGGCAGGGAAGGCTTGCAGGGGCTGGGGGACTTGGGAGTCAAGCTACAGATCTCCCTTTCTTTTTGCATTGTATTGCACAGCCCGTTTGAACCTGAATGATGTTGCAAAGCAACCGCGCCTGAATATACTCAACAATGCTGCCACAGCTCTGATCTTCATCACGGTCATCCTCAACATCTTCATCACAGCCTTTGGGGTGCAGAAGACTGGCCTCTACCCTACCAGGAATTTTCGCCCTTATTAAGTCATGGGGCAATGGAGTCAGGTAAGAAAGGAATGAGTTCCCATCACTGCCAGCCCCTGGAAGGGCTCTCAGTCTCAGAAAACACCATTGCAAGGTGGAGAAGAAGGCAAAACTGCACAAATTAACAAAGCCTTTCCAGAGGCATGTTGTTGTCCCACGAGCATCTGGGGCCATTGAACAAATTCCCTCAGAGGAGGAGGATTTCTCCTTGGTTGGTCTTTAAATCAAGAACACCAAACATCCTAACTGCTGGGATTTATGCAGCAGGAAGTGGTTTTCAGAAGGCTGCAGACCTCATGTTAGATATGGATAGCAGTTGTGGATGGGAGCTAGATTTGGGAAAGAAAACTAGATACGTTCTGGGAGGTATCCAAAGATGGCAGCATTATTTGAGCAGAAGAAAAGGAAGGTGCTGGCGAGGCGGGGGTGAAAGAGCCAGTGTGGTTTGGCAGGGGGCTGTTTTAAGAATCTGACTCTGATTTTCAAGAGAGAGTCTTGTGAATGAGAGTCCAACCAAATGCTTGGGTTCCCACGTCAGGTCAATGAGGGAATGACATGTTCTTAAGTCAAAAGTGCTTTAGGTCAAGAAGCAAAGTTCACATCTCTTGCTTACATGACCAGCAACATGTAAATGTAGTTTAAACGCAATATACTGGGGCAACAGCCAGCAAGAGAGCTTGATAGATGCACAATATGATGATGGAGGATGCAAAGGCCAAAATCTTCTATAAAAACACTGCTAGCTTGGGATCCAGAAGGGTGCAAGCACTGAAGAGCAGCACCCCACACCCATAGGGGTGGCCGTGGTGCCAAGTGACCCAGTATGCCCTGACTGCTCCTCTCTGCCCGTGCACCATGGAGAAGCCTGCTGTGACTTCACTGGCGTTTCTTGTCTTCCCTGCAGAACCTGAGCAGTGCGGCTGGCGGGGAAAGCTCTCCTCTATGTTTCCACTGACTTCAGCAGAAGCCCATCGACGAATCCAGAGAACTGGGTTAAACTTTCAAAACTGTGTGTGTATCATGGTATACCAGTCCCTTACCATAATGCTTTTGCAGTTCTGAAGGGTTGAAAACATTGCCTTTCAAAGCTAGAACAAACTTCGCTAGCAAAAGCTGCAGGAACAGCAGCAGGTACACAATTTTAAAGCACAGTTCTGTAAATCTCATCTCTTATTTTAGTTGTCTGCTTCATGTATTCAATATTGGCTCATTTTGTAGAGATGACTGAATGATTTACTTTGTAGGCTAAATAAATGAGACAACTCCAACTTTTTTGTCTCAAGCATAAGTTGCTATACTTAAAGCAATGCTATCTAATAGTTTACCTCCCAAATGTTGGCATGGATTTCTCAAACTAAAAAAAAAAAAAAAGTTGTTCTCATGGGAGGATAGAAAAATGTGTGTATGTCAACGTAGTTAAAACCAGTTCAAAAGTTTTCCTAGTTGTTTAAAATTAACTGTGACACAGTTGAGAAAACAATCAAGTATTTCCAGCATTGGAAAATTAACAATGACAGAAAATAGGTATTATGGTCTGATGTCATCGCCAGGGACCTATCAGGAATGATGTCAGAATAGCCTGACAATATTTAGGAGAAAATTAAGAAACATTATACATAAGGAGATACTCTAGGCTTATTTCCATAATAAGAAATGACAGGTGCATAGTATATTACTTTATTAAAAAATCATCATTATAATTTACGGTCTTATCACTAACATAAATGTTTTTAAATATATCATTTTTATATTGACAATGCTGGGAGTTCTCTTGTACTAGAACAATTTGTTTCCTAAAAAAAAAGTCTTTGAATTAATGATTTTTCAGATTTTTTTTTGAAAGAGTAAAAAATTTTGATCCTAAATGTTGTAACTTTGTAGTCATGCTAAAAAAACTGGTATTTTAATAGCCTGGTGTAAGCCTATTTAAATAATGACATGCTTTTCTGATTACTAAATGATTTTTTTCATTGTACAGCAGAATCAGAGTTCAATATGGATTTTTCATTTTGCATACTCTTGCCACCACTGAGAAAGAAATGTCACAAAAATGTCCACATACTGGTCTCCAGGAGCTACTGGGAGTGTCCGACACTTTAAAAAAACAGATATGGGTCAATTTCATTTGTAGTCTATATTTGATTTTACAGAACTAAATTTCAGTTTAAGTCACAGGTGGTGTTTTTTCTGGAGAGCGTGTGAATGATCTTGCCCACAAAGGCTGGTGAGTAAGGCTACGGGCCAGCATCAGCTAGTACCTGCAAATGACTGTGGCTTTTTTGCAGCTGAAGGGAAGTTACATAGAAAGAGTAGGGTGGAAAATGCCAGTTATGTACTTACCAGAATTTAAATTAGCAAAGCCGAGCACAGTCTGGGATCTGTTTGGTGAGGCAGGCAAAGACTCATTCTCCACTTTGTCTGGGGGATGGCAGGTCTGGAGCAACACTGAGTTTGCTGCTTATCTTGGTCTTCGGTCTCTGCTCAGACTGACAGGAAACAGGGCTAAATATTTCTGGGAAGCCTCTGTTATCCTGCTCTCCTCTAGAAAAAGGCTTCACTGTAGAGGCAGCAAAACTCGTTTTAACCAATGCAAAACCACCAGCTAAGGGCTTTCAGCCACTACTGGCTGGCTAGGTTCATGAAAAAGTAAAAAGTTATGCATCCCATGTGCAGATCCCAAATCCTGTGACTTATTGCCTCACAGAGCAGGAGGCAAAGCAATTAGCATCAATGACTGAATGAGAGAAAAAAAAGAAGAAAATGTTCAGCTGGGAAAGAAGCAGAGAGGGGAATTTCATTACCAGATCTCAACTCCAACATCATCATCTCAGAGAGCTGCCAGGTCAGGTACAATGGTGCACGAGGCCTGCCTGAGCAGAGAGGGCTTCCCGTCACCCAGCCCAGGCGAGCAGAAGACCAGCAGAACACTGGAATGCTTTTACCCCATCACCTTTAATAATTGTTTCTCATTATAATGGAATCAGACTCATTAGCAACCTTGGCCGCCTTTTTCCCTCTCCGTGTCTGACTCCAATTCCTGCCAAGCTTTTTATACTCAGAGGAAGCATAGTTGAAGCAAAAAGGGGCCAAATTTGAATCTAAATACGCAGTTGCTGTGCAAGAGCTGACTTCCCAGTTGTGTAGGCTGTGCCAAGTACCAAGCTCAGGTCTAGGCTCTTACCTGTGGCCTTCTCCAGGAATTGTCCCTGCTTGCAAGAAGGACCACTTTGTTCTCCACATTCTCTCTCTACGATCACATTGCACTTGTGCTTTGCTGGGACCTGTATTTGTCCAATGTTTCTACCTTGTTTCACGTGATAAACCCAGGAAGACAGGAGGAAAATCGTTTTGTTGCCATCCCACTTTCTACAGCCCTAGAGGGAACTGAAACAGATGAAACTGCATCTCTCACCCACCTCTTGCTGCAGAGCTCTCGCTGGCTTGGGCAAAGAGTGACTTGTCTCTCTGGTATTGCCTATGCCTTTGGTTATATGAAGCCAGAGGAGCAACATCTGGTTTCTAATCCCTGCTGCATGGCTATGTGGATGTGAGTAACACACGGACAGAGCTTTTGTAGGAAGACAATGCATTTATAAAACATGAGGGAGAATCAGAATATCCCCCAGCTCTAACAGACAGGTGGCCCAGGAGTCATCTTGAAGGCACAGAGCCACTTTAAGGCAGATAATTCAAAGGTACAATTTGGATTTTTAACACAAGGCATAGGTATCTAAAAAACAATCAACTTCAGACATTTGTAGGCAGTGAGAAGAGGTGAGATGTTCACACCGGGCAAACATTAAAGACAATGACAAAACAAGTCACATTATAATTTTCATACAATACATTTCTCTCAGAAAAAAAGCCAGCCATTCTTCATTCCCTCCGCTGACCTGCAAAACAAGCCTCAGCCCCACAATTCACAGTCCTGAAGATGGAGTCGGTATTTGTGGGCAGACCCTCCTTGCCGTGCACGCTGCGCTTGGGGGCCCAGGGTCCCCAGCCTGGCCACATCTTGCCCCAGGGAAGGTCTCTTCTGCAGCATGGCCCATCATCTCCCCAGCTGTCCCCAGGCAGAGAGCTACTGGAGCAGCTCCCTCCTGCTGGCCTGATGCACGGGAAATCCCACGCAACTGATTTCCTCCTGCTGGCAAGGCAGGACACAGCCAGGATGCACACAAAGGCCAGAAACTCAGGGCAAACTTCACCGCAAACTCAGGCACAGCTTCCTAAAAAGATCCTGTTGACAGAAACGAGGTCGACTGTTGGGGGGAGTCAGCTTCCCGGCCGTGGTGAAGCCAGGTTCCCTCTTGCTCTCCGGGAGCTGTGCCGGACCCAGAGACGAGCCCTCCTCACAGCAGCAGTGCACGCCATGTGACATAAGTGATGGGGCAAACCACTTGCAATCAGGGACCACGGTGGCCTGGCCACCACCCTGGATGGCCATGTCCTTTCACTGCATGGCGGTGGGACTACCTGCTCCTGCCATGCTCCCTGCTCTCCCCCTCTCCATGACTCTGGGGAGAAAAACTGCAGGTTGTTTTGGAAGAGGGGCAGCAACCTCAGAGCAAAGCCTGCTGCCACTCCTGCAAGATTTGCTGCTGGCTGGCAAGGCAGGGAGCGTGTAGCCCCTTCTCTCCCTACAACCCGCAGTGGCCTCTGAGCATGTGGGTTGGAAGACAGCTTTTGTCCCCATGGGCTCTCTCCAAGCTCCTCCATGGAGGCTGCCAACTAGTGCTAATTAGTGTTAATCACATTTACTACTGCAATGCTTAAATACCAGCTAAGAATCCCCACTGTGCTAGAAAGGGACGAACAGTTGTGATGGCAGCTACTGGCCATCAGTAAACTGGACTGAAACCCACAAACTCCTTACATCTCCACCAAGGAATCTCCATGAGGTAAACAGTTCTGCTTGCCACTGGCCTGGGTGACAAGACGTGAAGGAAGGTGCATAGTCACAGCTAAAGCATGGGGACAAAATCCTCAAATCCTGCTGGCAGTGCTGGTGTGAGGGTTGCATCCTACTTCCCAGCCCCCTTTTTGCTGACTGTCTTCTCTGGTGAGAAAGAGGGTTTACTCCTATCATTTAAGCCAAGTAAGTTACCTTCTGGACACACCTAATTCTTCCCAGTGTCTGCAGATGAACACCAGCTGCTAACTTCAGGTGCTGCAGACCACATCTAAGCCAGATGTGAAAGCGTACCGTACAAATAACCCTTCCTCCTTATGCATGACATAAGGGTCACCACCAAATCCCATCAGCTCTCCATCTGCAAAATGGGCATCATGTCATTCTCTGCTTGATGGCGCCAAACAGCTGGGTCCTGCTAACGCCTCGCCATGTCCCAGTGCTCACACTCTCCACCAGCCTCTCCCCATTCCACAGGGATTGCGTGATAGAGCCAGCCCGGACAGGCTGCAGAGGCGCAGTCCCGGAGCCTGGAGAGCAGCTCACCTGCACACTTGCGGGGTTGTGCCTGTGTCTGAGTGAAGCACAGGCTCCGACACGCACCGAGAGCATGACTGACACTGCACATTCCAGGCAGAAACAGAGCCTATTGCAACAGTGCATCACAGGGCTCTGGCCTCTTAAACTCCCATTTCAAAAAAAATAATAGTGTCGTCAGCCTCTTCGCTCCTGCCCCAACTGCAGTGTTTTACTTTTTAGTCTCTACATGGGTAAGGTACTTCCCCTCAATAAAAAGACTGCTCTGGCTTGGGCAGAAGGCTAAGGCTGCCTCTTCTGAGATATTCAGTGTCTGCATTCTGGCAAAGGCTCCATGGACTGAGGCACAGCCGACTCTTCCCTACTTCTCACCATAGCTGCACACTGCACAGCAAAACTTCCTGAAATCTGGTTGACTTTTTCTGACTCCATCAGTCACAAAACCCTGACTGAGGCAAGCAGCTGATTTGACAAGATTTCTATCTCACATGCCAGAACTTGCACATTCAGTTTTCTACTGCAATAGTGGAACTTGATGGACTTGTCAAGCACCACAGAATTAATAATAAATGAATGCCTATTCTGAACTGGCATCCACTCCACCAGCACAAAAAGCAAACAACTCTAGTACCATGTCAGCATTGCTTGTATCCTGTGTACCTCCATCAGTCACTTCTCAACAACTACCCACAGAGCTGGGCGCCATGACCAGCATCCTATGTCGCACTGTGCCCTGAAGCCTGAGACCAGTAGCAGCCTCTTCAGCACGGTATGGGGACACCGGAGCTCCAGTGTAGAGCACTGAGTGTATTGGGATTTCTGGGTTTCTGTAGTCTTGTAAAATGGTTACGGGGTAAAAAATGCCATACATCGATGGGAGTTTTAGGGGATGAGAATCCCCTCTAACATCAGGCTGGCTGTGGGCAGGGGTTCTTTCCACAGTTCTTGGATCAATGCCAGCATGGGTCTACCCATCCTTTTATTCACTCGACCCTCTTCTGTCCTCGCTGCTCTTTGCATGCAGTGCATGTGCCAAGGCCTGAGGCCACCTCCTCTGTACTGAGCCAGAGCTCCCAGGGCTGTTCCAGAGCTGAAGCACCAACAGCTGTGCGGGTTCTTCAACCAAGAAGCCTGCTCTTTACATAAGAGTCAAACTATGACAAAATGTAACTGTGAGGCCATAACTTATTAAATTAACCTTTAGATGCTGCATAAATGTACAGGATTTAGAGAGCAGAATACTCTGTCTCCTCTTTTTCTGACAAAATCACATTATTTCAACTAATAAAATATTGCCACTTCTTCCCTGCTAGGGTTTCCCTGATATCATTAGGACAAACACACATGTCTGTCAGATAAGGCTGCAAAGTTCCTCCTGAGATGCCCTCTTAGCTTCTCTGTATAACCCCTCCACTATCCTCAGGCAGTGGATCAACAATTTAGGTGGAGTTGTAACATCAATCCCTGCCACCTTGCCCAGCTGCAGGCAAATGTGGCTGTCATGAGGGAAGTGTACTTGCATCTCCATCCATGGCCCATAGTTTGCTGAATATGAGCACAGTTTTCCATAAAGACTAAAGAGACAAAGAACCGTCTAAGCACCAGCAGCCTAAAGTGCCTATCAGCTCCTCCATATCCAGATTTCCTTGGATCAGCACATGGGCATGTGGACACAACACAGTTCAGAGAACTTACTTTGGTCCCCTGTCCAAAAGCATGGACACTGGAGAGATGGGGAAGGAGGGTAAACGGGGAGGGTTGTTTTTTTTCTTTTTTTCATTCAAGTATTGAAAGAGAAGCTGTGTTATTCTAAATAAACCATTCTGGGCTTAGCTGGGTTCTGTGTTTGTTTGGTTTGCACCATGCAAGACTCAACGGGAAACATGGCACCTCTCCCACTGTACCATCCGCCAGACCGCATGGCAGGAAATACGAGTCCTTCACTTGTCAACATCTCCCCCGCATGCCTTCCCAGCAAGACACGGATCCCACGTCTTGGATACAACAGCTAACAAGAGAAGCTCCCGCTTCCCTAGCCTGACCATCCCTTCCTCAGCTGTGCCATCCCATTGGAGGGCTCTGGAGGCAGAGGAAGAGTTTGTGTGCTCGGCTGTGTGCCTCGATAAAGTGCACGTTGAGACGAGACGGTGGACGGTGCTTCTGAGCAGCTTTGGGGTTGAAGGCTACAACGTCTTCAGCTGGCGCCGGTTCCACATGCCCCGCTTCGAGTGAAACCAGTGGAAAAAGTTTCTCAGAGAGAGACGCTCCACTTCCAGCCCAGCCTGCAAGATCCTGTCAGGAAGGAGAAGGGTAGACTTAGGGAAAACTTGGTCACAGAGATACTGGGGGGCTCAGCCCCAGGAAATCTCTTTTAAGTTGTGTTGTTGTCAAGACACTGCAATTAAATTGAAGAGTCGAGAATAGCTCAGGGGTATCTCATATCCATAAGCAGACATCTAATGACATTTGTGAGTGTTTATGCACCCTTGGAGGAGGACGGGTCAGGAGTGGCCTCCACACGCCAGGCTAGGAGGAAAAACAGCTGGCAACATGGGATTGCTGAGGATGCTAGTCTTTTCTGCAGCCATCTGACAGAAAAGACAGGGCAGGCCCCAAAACCTAGAACTACAAATGCAGAGGCCTAGGATTTGTACAGCAGAGATCCCTCATCACAAACTTCTCAGAAATTGTAACTGTACCTCATGACCTTTAAATGTCTCTCTGACAGCTGTTCTTCTGGGCAATTGCGATATGTAGTCTGGGAAGTCTGAGGGACCCAAACTGGACCCACTGTACACTGCTTTGCTTGGAGGAGACAAAGTCTTCACAATCACCAGTGCCTGATCTGTCTATGGCCAACCAGCAGCATGGCTGGAAGGCACCAGGAAACGGCTGCTCTCTTCTTTTATCAGTGGCTGTAGTAGTGTATTTTGGGTCCAGTCACCTACTGGGTTTGAGGTCAGGACATACTCAAAGGCTTTCCTTCACTGACCAAGCTTATGGTGGCATTAGTCACCTCAGCCTCCTCAGATACCCACTCCCCTGGTCATTGGTCCTCCAGGATCTAATGGGTTTCCTCTCCTGAGCACATGAATGATGACAATGGATGCCTACCTGTCCAGGAGTTCCCAGTCCTCTCCTCCCCAGCGGTCCCGAAACTCTTTTGTGTTCATGCCTCCAATCTTGTCCAGGTCAGACTTGTATATGCCCAGGAGACCAAACCCATTCACCTCCCAGTAGCCTGAAGACAGCACAAAATAGGCACAGGTATGTTGGCACTTTGAACTGCTGATGACTCCAGCAGGGCTGCCGGAGTGACACTCAAGCTACTTTTAGCACAACGTTGACACCAGAGTGTCAACTCAGCACCAAGGCAGAGCTAACTGTATTAAAGCTCTGGGAAGTAAGAAAGGCTTGCGGACAGACAGCATGGTCTGTCCTATGAACTTGTCAGCAGAGCCTCTCACCTCTCCTGTCTGGCAGCATAATCCCTAATGTACCTGGACTGTACCAGTTTCAAAGGGTTGTCCCTGTGCCTGGATGGCTCAGGATAGACACTTCTGCCTGAAGGAAATTCTACACTCAGATGATCTGTGCCACTTTCCTCCCCCTGACTTGGGTTGGTTTCCCTCACCCCCAGGCTACCAGCTCTCCTCAATACAGGCTGTGCCCCCTAAGAAAAGAGAGAAACAGACAGAAAGGAGTAAAGGAGGGGTTTTCCAAGGTCCTCAATTCCATAGAGAGCCCTAGGAGACAACGAGGAGAAACGTTATATAAAGGGCTCCACTGGCTCTTTGATCTCATATTCCAGGCATCTGACACTGTTAAACCCCATCCTATGTCTAATGCACTCTCACCCAGTGGCCCTGGAAGCACCTTAAGGTCCAGACCTCAACAGCACCACAGGAACAAATCTAGAAGTGGCAGGCACCCTCTTTCTTTCCCCATTCCCCAAGGTCTGAGCCAAAGAGGGTCCACTCCTTCTTACCATCAGGCCACTGTGGGGACATGCCGCAGTGCAGCCTCATGACCATGGGTGCGAAGGCCATCTTGCCTTCCACGCAGTGCTTCCGGATTGAATCAATGACTCCAGCTGGGAAGTGGATGTGGAGGTCGCACAGGAAAACGATGCTGTGTGGATCCTGGAAGCAACCACACCGGTTGGCAAAAAAACAGATTGACTTTAAGTAAGTCTTTCTTGAGGGGCAGGAAGACAGAGATATGGGAGTGGATTAGAGCACCATTTGTTGCTACATCAGAAACTGAGATCCTAGGGGCTGGCGAAATGGCCATTGAGTGGCTGTTCAATGATGGGTGTGAAATACTACGACTATGACCTGGCAGAGCCAGTATCACAAAGCTGCTACTGCTGATTTCCCTCCTGTCTGATAGTCCCAGCAGGTGGACCAAGAACCGAATGGACCACAGGCTCCTCAGAGCAAATAGTGAGGCCCTTACTCTGCAGGGACAGGGAACACATCTATATTTGATCTGGTCTGCCAGGCTATTCCCTTCCCTAAAAACCAGCATGTTCAGTATGAAAGGCAGAGGTAGCACCAGACACATCCCTGTCCACCCCAAGGTCCCCCAGACTTACCGTCACAAGGTCTATCCCCGCCTGCAGCCCAGCAGAACGCTCAAAATTCCCCGTCAGCTTCAAGTACCGATAGCTGGGGGTCAGACGGGAAAGAGAAGTTCAGTGTGTGCATGTTGGCGAGCACAGAAAGCACCGCTAGCACCGACACACCGCAGGCAGTGTGCTGTGGAGCTGCCCTCACCCCCGAGCACCCTCTCAAGGAGGAGGAAAGCCTTTGCTGCGTGAGTGCACAGGCTCAGTGCTGCTCCAGGTCCCAGCGTGCCCTGAGGGTCTTCCCCCTTGTGCAGCAAGGACAGGGCAGTCCCTAGCAAAAGCACTTTCAGCTCTAGTCCAGCTTTATCCTAGGACTAGACCTGTTACTGGGAAGCCCTGGCATGTGAAGGAAATGACCAGCTAAGGCTGGTTCAGGTCAGAGTAGAGTAAGCTAGACAATTATTCCAGCAAGCGGAGTCCCCAGAGATCTCCACGCTCTGTCTCATTCCTCACAGCTTTCTTGTCTTGTCTGTCCTCCCTCTGACCCACTACCGCAAGACTTGCTTTCTCTTCTCTCTTGCAAACTTGAACAAAAGCCAGGAGAAAAGAGATGCATCTGGATGGATGACTACAATAGGTACTGCCTTACAGTTGTATAACACTATTATATGCAGTATATGTGTATGTACGTTATAACAACAATATATTCACGTATGTGTGCAAGGTCTGGATAGATGTTATCTTTGGGTTTCCAGCTGCAGGAGGTTGCTGAATACACAGAGACTGGCAGACGTGTTCTGTTTGCAGGCATATGCATATAAGCAGTTTTTTGTGACCAAGCCATACACTCACTGGTGCAAGGTAGACCTTTTCAGAGCCTTCTCTACATCCATGTCATTGCTGCTGTAGTCCGTGATGATGACGTTGAAGTACGGATCCTTAGTGACTCTGAAGAGCTCTTCCATGTCAGAGATGAACTGCAGCACCCAACGTGCCTGGTTTTTCACTGGTTGTATTGTAAGAGGGAGAGAATCAAAGCAAAACTGATTTCAAAGTCAGTGTGGCTTCTCAACAGGCAAGGTTTCTTGGCTCCCCTCAAACCCTGCTAACCTTGCAGGGATGCTGAAATAGGCCCAGGCTGAAAAGCAGGACCAACGATCCTAGGAATCAGTATGGGTTCTTCCCCAGTGCATGACAGGAGTTTTCTTTGAGCTTACAAGCCATGGGAGTTTGGGTCCTGTCATATTTCTGAGGAGGTTTAACTTGGAAAGAACAGAAATTGGAAGTGACCCAAATAAGACGGTTGAGCCTGGCCCAGACCCACTGTTCAGGACTGCCCTCATGGGAACTGCCCACCACGCCAACCCTTGACGTCCCAGGGAGGCAGGTCCCCCTTACCTGGCACCACAAAGTGAACGACGGCACGGTGATTCCAGGAAAAGCCCTGGGGCCAGCACAGCTCTGGCTCTTTCGCCACAGCCATCAGATGTCGCCGGCGACCCCATGCCAGGTTCCTCATCTTCCTCTCCTCCTCTTCATCGCCACCAACGCCCTGCCAGCCCCGCGCAAAGACATACTCGGAGAAGCGGACGAGCCTCTCTCCCTGCTCCAGCAGCTCCAGCTCCAGCAGGTAGCTGCATGCGATCCTGCCGTTTCTCCACGTTCACGATACGCTGCAGCTGGAATCGCCTGCAGGAGATACAGCTGGGGTGGGCATGTCCCCTGTACACCAGCCCTTCTCCCACCTCCAGCCTATTCAGCTCTGCCAGGCTCTTTGCTCCTGGCTACCACAAGCCCTTTTGTCCCCAGCTTCCCCCTGCTTTGGTGCACTGCTTCCAAAGTCCCATGGGAAGGTTTAGCACCTGTTTCCTAAATCCACAAGCATGTGGGATTAGATCTGGGATTCCAGCCAAGAGAAAATAGTTGGCAAGGGAAATGAAATAAAGGTGACACAGAAAATAACAAATGTGTCTGAATGATTGTAGGGCTGTAATAGTGAGTGCATTCAACACCTCCTACAATGATCTTGGCACAAGGAGTATGTTTGGGCTAGTGAAATTGGCTGATGACAGCTTATCAGCCAATAACATGGAGTAGGACTGAGCAATCATACAGTAAAAACTGGGGTGAGCTGTAGGTTCGGAATGGCCAAAACAGGATGAAATGCCAGGTCATACACTTTCGGATCATAACAAGAGTTTCTGCTGTACAATGGATGCTCATGAGTTAAAAATGCTGAGAAAAGCTGTGTGTACTGATCAGTTACACCGTGACTGTGACTGATGTGACCCTGAAAAAACAAATGTGATCTTAAGCTGTAGCATTAAAGCTACTTCCAGTAGGGACTGGGAACTAATAACACCCATTCTATAAAACATCCAGGATACTGGTCACTTATGTACAGGAAAATTCACCCAAACTGAAACCTGCATGGAGAAGGACAGATAGGAAAATTATGGAAATAGAAGCCAACTCAACGAAAGGGTCAGGAGTTGGATTGTTTAGCTTACAGAGGCTCAGAGGAGGTACATCTTTTTGCCAGAAAGGCAATCAAGATGGTAAGTCTTGAGAAGAAAAAGAACCATATCAAGACCATGTGAAAACAGAGTACCAGCAAAAGCTGATCTCCAGTGGGTCATCAAAGAAGTGAGGAGCTGAAACATCTTCCCAAGTCAGTACTAGGATCTAGCTAGTTTTAAGATGGAGCTGCACTCATTCAGATAACAGTGTAGGGTACTTGGTTGTCTCTGAGGTCAGTGTACTGATCCACATTATCTGGTAAGTCCCTTCTGGTCCTATGTCCTAAGTGATTCACAAGCTGAGATGTGGCAGACATCAAACCACAAGCACAAGGAGCTCCAGTCCTACTTCATATCAGCAGGGTTTCTTAATCTTCAGCTGGTAAAATGCTGATATGTGCTCTCAATACCTACACTGCGCAAGGAGGAAGCCAGCAAAAAGGCTGTGATGCCAGCTGGATGGAAACCTCCAATCTTTCACGTTTACTGCCACCAGCTATTAGAGGGCAATATTCAGCCCCCAGACATGGTCCAACAATTCCCATTTCTCAGCCAAAGGAGGTATTTAAAGCCCAGTTTTTTTACACAGGTTTCTTGCCTGAAGTCTTATTTCCCACATTTAGTTTATTCTCTAATTCCCACTAGCTCCTCACATGACAGCTCTTCCCTGTGCAGCATGGTACACCAGCTCCAGGACACTGCCCCTTGGTTTTTATACTGTGTCTTACCCTTTACTCCTCTGGTTGAGCTTCTTCAGGAAGACACGTGTGACTTCCAGGGCCTCCCTTTCTCTCAGCATCAAGTTTCCTGACGTGTTGCATTTCAGGTCAATCCAGTCTGTGCGCAGCATATGGAAGTCAAGGTTGCTCGTGCTGAAGGTCTGCTCCCAGTTCACCGCCTGGTCAAACACTGGTACATAATCAAAATCCTCCTCATCTTCCTCCTCTGGCTCCCCATCTACCTCTTCCTCTTCTGCTGCCACAGGTCCAGACTTGCCCTTCACAGGAGATGCCACCTGCGCTTCTCCCTCGCCCACATCCCCACCGTTGGCCACCTTCTGCTCAGCAATGTAGGACTCCACTTGGTTCAGCCACTGCGGCAGCCCAGGCTGCTGGCTGGGGCTGGCAGAGCTCACAGCGCGTCTGCCGGCTTTGCCAGAGACTGGGCCTCTTTCCCCGGCTGGCACGGTGCCTGCTGGCTGCAGCCCGTCCTTAGCAGTGCTGAAGCCTCTCTGAGGTCTCACCCCTTTGGGAATCATGACCCCTGAGTCCCTGGGGCCCCCGAGAGGCTGCTGCCTTTGAGACACGGTTCTAGAAGGAGGGTTCACCTTTTTGACAGGCACTCTCCCCTGGACGGCCCTGGCATGCTGTGGAGGGCTCTGGGAGTTGTCTTTGACGCCAGCTTTTAAATGGGGTCTCTTCATTGTTGGGTTCCCCTCTAGGCCAAGCTGGCTGAGGCTTTGGTTGGCAGAGGCCAGCGTCACTGATTTGACACCAGACCTCTTTGTCCTTCTCCTGTGTAGCCCCTCTCCTATGTGGCCACCCACCACTGAGAGGAGTCGACGACGCTCCTGGAGGGAATAGTCCTTGTGAACGTTATTGCTGCCCACCACGCTGCTGGGAGCGTTGCCTGCTGGCTCTGCCCTCCCTGTGGCAGGGCGCTCAGGGGGACTGGTACTCTCCATGTCCTGCTCCACATACTGCAGGTCGTCCGGGTTCCCCTCCTGGGAGCCTGCAGGAGTAACTGTAGTTACACCTCTGGCATCCTCCCGCTGCCTTCCCCGTCCCGACCCAGGCACCTGCCCTGCCAGGGGCAGCTACTTCTTGCCTCATCTCAGCGTTGTCTCCCCTGCTCAGAGGGACAGGGATGCTCTCACATGACAGCCATGTTCTTACTAGTACCAACCTCCTCAGAACCTATTAGCCAGCATTGCCAAAGGCTGTGGAGGTGTCTGGCTTTGCCTTTAGCTGTTGGTCTGGCCACAGCTTTGCAGGGGAGGTATGAGCATAGGCTGCCACACTGCACACCTTTGGCTTTGTTGCTTCAGCCCACGTTTTTGCTGGAATTGCACCTCAGCTGAGTTGCGGGCCTGAGAAGTAGTTGTCACACTGTCCACTACAGCCCACTGTTTGGTGACATCCCAACCTGCCCTTAAAAGAAGTGAAAGTGGCAGCAAAACTCTCACGGCAAAACAGGGCTGTGACTTCCTTGGTACAGAAAGTCAACAGCTTTCAGCTCGTGCTGGAAGATCACACAGAAAAGTAAGATAAAAGGATCCTCTGGGCTCTGACATCAGGGCCCCTACCTGGCTGCTCTGTCTTTTCTCCAGAGTCTGGGCTCTTCTCTGGGCGATCCATCTTCATGTACTTGTAGAATCCAAATCTGCAGAGGGAAGGGCAAAACACAGGTTTGATGAAAGTTACTTTGCCCTCTCCAAATAAATTATGGCCACTGCTTCAGAGGTGATGGTCCATTACTCTGATTACATCTACCCAGCATCTCTAGATCCTCTTCTTTTATCATCATCACCACCTTTCATATCTTTGGGCAATTAGATCTTACTCTGCACTGTCAAAGACGTCTGTTTTCCTTGCTTATCATCTCAGTCTCTCAGACATTTTCTCATAAGCACAGGAGGAAATCTCAGTGTAAGTACCCTGAAATACTTCTTTAGCCTCCCTTAAACTGCTCCTTAAAGCTTACTTATGATGTAGTGCTCAAAAACACAAGTCATCATGCTGCAAAAGCAGCTCAGGTAGGTAATTGCAATGATCTCTCTCTCTCTTCTCTCATACCACCACTGTCTGCGTGCTGTCTTCATATGCCTGTGCTTCAAGCTCTTGGGAGGGATTTCCAGGACTGTTTCGCTCCATGTGTGCTTGATGCCAAGCAAAACGGGCCCCCAGTTCCCAAATGCTGTCACAATACAAATGAATTGTCAAAGCAATGAACCCGGGTGGCACCTTCCAGCCCATGGCAGCCACCTTCTCCATCCTTCACTATGAACCCCAGTCCCAAGAGTTCCCTCCCAAACCTAGGATACAATCTCTTGTTCCAGCTCTCAAAATAGTCCTGTAGGGAGGAAGAAGATCCTAAGCACAAGGAGGCCACCATCAGTTTTCTCACCAGAAGAGTGACTCTCCTTATCCTGCAAAAAAGTCCTCCTGAATGGAGGGAAAGCCTCACACAAGGTGTCTGCCTGTTGCAGGGGGAGCATGTAAGCTGCGGTTCCCTTGCAGGGCCACTGCTGGGAGCAGGACCCCAGTGAAGATGAATGACATGCATTTCTTCCCCCAGAGAGATGCCTAGTGGTAAGCATGGTTTGGCTTTCACAGTGACAGCCATCAGGCTCCAGCTTCTGGCAGGCAAAGTTTGCTGGAAATACACTCCCTGATGTAGGGGAACAAATATGCTCTGACCCAGCTACTGGATTAACAGAGCAAGAACAGCAGTGGCAGTTTCCCCTTGAGATCTAAACATATTTTCACTTAGAGGGAGCATAAGTTATCAAAAGAAACTATAAATGCTTTCATGTTTTGACTATACATGCTTTAATGTTTTGCAAGGCATAGGGGATCTTTAAGAATTAAGAGAGTCCTACAGAACTGAGTATGAAATTCCACCCCAATTCCAGCCTTCTGCTCCCTTCTCTGCTAGTAAACCCGCATTTGCAGCATCCTACCTTTCCAAGTAATAAGGGTTTTCCTGATAGAAGCATTTGTTGTCTTTCTCCATGTGGCTCAGGCGGCTGTAATCATTCGGGTAAACAAAGGATAAATGAACCTGGGAAGAAGGTAGGAAAATAAAATAAAACCCTTGTAAATACCAGATATCAATCACAAGGTGACCCAGACACAGTTGCAGAGTGACCAGCCCTTTTGAGAGGGAGCAGGGGTTGCTCACTGTTTGTCTCCCAAGGCACCTGGTAGCAGCCTGTGAGAATGGAAAACAGAAGGAAGCGTGCTGGGCTGTGTGCATACGTGTGCCTTTTTTCTCTCTCTCTCAGCATCTGTCTGTCCATCTCTGTAACTGTGCATTTAAGTCCTATAACAGAGCAAGAATTAGCTGGGAGAGAGGTGGGCAAGTCCTCCTGAAGAGATGCAGGGGATCACAGGAGCCCAGAAGCCGTGTGGGGAGACCTCCAGGCAAGGCTGAGGCAGCCACAGCCACCCAGGATGCGAGTCCCCTGGGGAGCGTAGGCTTGCACTGACATCCAGGGAGGGCAAACCGTGCTGGTGATCCGTCCCCAGCAGACCTCAGAGTCTGCTCTGCTATGCAGGGGATTAATCCCTCCTATTTTGCATGCCCCACAAATGTGAGCTCCCCCTCAAGAGCAGTTTTAAGCTTGTCAGGGGCTTTAGTAGTCCACACAGACTACAGTTCACCCCATGGCCGAATCCTCGGCCATTGTGAGGCTCTATGTGAAGGCAAGATCAATTCTTTGGTTTGAGGTCCAAGGGGCTCTGCAAGACATACACACTTGTAACCCAGTGAGACCCGGGAGCAGTGTGTAGCACCCATCTCCCTTTTCTTGGTGTTGCTCTTTGTCATGTACTGGGATGCACAGACCTGAACAGCAGAAGGCCAAATCTGCTCAGGAGCTTCAGATCGGTGGAGAGGGCCCCATGGTTAATGTGGTCTCCCCTCCTTCCTCCTTGTGTTGCCCTGGGCAAGTACCTGCTCAAGGAATAAAACTTACAAACTGGAGTCCCTGGTAGCGCTGCAGAGGAAATCCATTCACCAGGTAGCTGGGCTTGTATGGGCAGTCGAGCAAGGCTCGGCGCACACGAGACTTGCTGAGCAGAGGCACTGAGAAGAAGAAACACATAGGCAAGTGTTGCTGGAGGAGCCCTGCTGCAACCGATGCACCAGCTTAGCTACTTCTGTGACCAGTTTCTATTTATCCATGTGAAATACTAACAGATACACAAAGCAAACTACCTTGCACAGCTCATCTCTTTACATTCCTCTATGGCACTTACACAAAAATATTATGCCTGGGGATGTTGTGTGAGCTGGATGCCAAGAAAGAGGAGCTGGGTTTAGTCTATGCTTTGTCTCCTACAGTGACTGATACGTACGCTGCCCCTCTCTTCTGTGCTGGGGAGAAAAAAGTATGGCCTTTGATAACCATGGTGTAGGAGGACAATCTTTCTCAGCTGTGCTACTGCACGTGCTGTGACAGGCTTCAGCTACCTCCTCAACTGCTTTGCAAGTCTTACCTTCGTAAAGAGTGTCCCGGGGGTCAGGCTTCAACATGTCAGCTGGGTGTGCCTTGCTGCCTGCGCTGTCAGCAGGCCGGTTCGTGTGACTGGCCAACGTCTGCGGGATATGCCCAACCTCATCCATCTTTAAAAGCGTCTCGTCTAGAAACCAGAAAGAGAACGGAAGGGGGAGGAAGGGCTAATTCATCCCTTGTCCCAAAAAGTACCCCTCTCCAGTGTCAGCTCTTTCCAAATGGCATAGCATCCATGGCACTAATGCTGTCTCTCTGGCATAGGAATGCCTAAATGGTGCTGATCGGGAGCTTCACCACAAAGACACTGTGGGGAGGAAAGGCTTTGACTCAGAAAGTTGGGAACACAGAAACTGTGGGGTACAAACATGGCTATCACTGAAAGCAAACAAACACAGAGAGGAGTAATGGAGGAAAATGACCTCCTGCCTTGGACACACCAGCAGCGGTGTGCTGAAGAAGCCGCATGCTGGCAGGAATTACTGGACACTTCTGAAATAATTCTGAAAATAATAATAGTATTAAATTTCTTTTAAGAGGAGATAGAAAAGATGAATGGGAGGAGAAACGTGAGAAATGGAGCTTTCTCCTGTGCTGGAAAAGGATCAGGACCCTGAGAGGAGGCCTTTAGTGGCCAAGGAGGATGATACTCCAGCAGGGGAATGGGGACCCACAGTAAGCCAGGAGCAATGGGAAGCTTAAACTCAAGACTGAGTATTGGTTATGTTTTTTCTTGGGTGCTGCTGCCAGAGGACTTCATGTCTCCATGGATCTTACTCTGAGATGAGAACTGAATAAATATACAAGAGGGAAAGGCAACATGCTGCCAAGGGCACTGGAGTTACTGTTAGCAGCTTTTGGGTACTGAACAACATGGGAACCCAGAAGGAATGGGATGACATGTGATACAGCCAAAGGCTGATACGGAAGAGGGAAACACTGCATGGGCAGAAGGTGCCAGATAAAGATGAGACTGCAGCACCGTGCCCAACCATGAAAGGATCTTCTGGGATGTGAGTCTTCCCTTCTACAGGGAATTAGTAAGAAGAAAAGAGCAGAAGGAAAAAGGATGGGGGCAGAAGACCTAATGGAAAACCTAGTCCTGGCCAAATGGCAGGTTTCAGAAAATACAGCAGCAGGTTACAAACCAAGACACAGCAAACAGATGTCTCAATTACATCAAGGAGTCTTCCATGGGCAGAAGTGCTGGCATGGAAAAAAGCCCAGAGGTGTTGGAAGGCAACAGTGGCAGATATGGAAAGGGGGAATGCTGGCAGAGGAAAGTGATTCTGACAAAGCTAGATAAGGGTAAACAGGACTAAGAAGCTCCTTAACTGATAAAGGCATCACTTGATGTGCCAAGATGGGTTTAAAAAACAGGAGGGACTGGGCTGATGTCCCTGCTGCAATCCAGCAGCAACTTGAAGAGACTTGAGGCTGATACAGAAGAAAGCAGCATCCCCCAGTATTGCTAGTGTATCCCATTCTGTCCAGCACACAGACTGAAATCTCCTGGAAGTGCCACAGCCACCCCTTCTCCCTGGCTGTGTGCAGCTGCCAGCGCACCCCCGCAGCACCCACATTATGGGCCTCATGTTACCCCTATCTCTCCAGGCAACCTCCATCCTGTGTGTTCTCACATCTGGGACAGTTCTCGCCCTGGCAGATCCTCCTCTCTGCCCTTCTGCACTGCCCCTAGATTTCCCTGAAATAATGTTCCAATCCTACTTCCAATTCTCCTATAATTAATAAGGAGTCACAGTCTTGTCCAGAGGTCTCTCTCCTGACCTGTCTCCACTTCCTCCTTGTAATGATCTGTACGTGTAGTATTTGCCTGGCTAGACTATCATTCACAGTGAAACACCGCTGATACTTTTTGGAAGAATGGGGAGGCGCTCAGGGAAACCTGTGATGAAGATACTTACTAGCAAAAAGGGAGAGGTATTGAGAGTCAATGACTTTGAACTTCGCTTCTGGGTCATTCAGTCTCCACTGGAACAGAGAAACACATTAAAATGAAGTGCTTATGGAGTTAACCAAGCCAGAACAAAAGGAACAGGCACGAGATGTTTTTTCACCAGATGGACTCGCAGCTTCCTCTTTCTCCTTACTACGATCGAGTTTACCTAGCAGCAAAAGACTAGGAATGAGCTGAGATCCCCTAGGACACATCCAAAGCAGAAAAAGACAAAAAGCTGCAATAGAGACCAAAGAAGACAGAACGATCCCAAGTAAGCAGTGGTAAGGGTCCTGACATGTGGCCAGGACTATCCCACATAGAAGTAGGTAAGGGCTCTGGAAGGGATTAGATAGATCTCATGCAAATTGGAGCTGGGCCTGGGAAAGGAGGTAAATCGTTACAAACATCATTCCTGAGCCCTGCAGGGACAATTATACAGCACGACCATTTGCACAGACTCACTGCTACTTCCACGTGGTCTGTTCCTCTGTCATCCTGCTTGTGCAGCACCTCAAAATAGTACCTGCCTGCAGCTGACAACCTGTGAAGAACAACGTGTCTGTCACCAAAAGCAATAAGGAACATTTCTTAGCTTGTCAGCAGACAATGAATGGAGAGCAACCACACCATGAAACAACCTAATTCTCAGGGTGAGCAGGGTTAGGACTGCCAAGAAAATCCAGATGCTGACAGTGAGATAGGTAGCTTCTCTTGTGCACCTGGAGGGCTCCAGGCCCTTCTCAGTTAATTCTGAATAACTCCCTTTCAGTCTGGCCTGATGGGTTTTGGCCTCTGGGAAACCTGGCCAGTTCCAAGGCAGGAAGGTCAGGATACAGTTCATATAGAGGAGTCTGGATCTGCTGGTGGCTGCTTCCTCCAGGGAAGAAAAATTCAGTGTTGCAGTCCTGCAGTCAATCAGCAAAGCAACTGGCACCAGTGTGGATGTGTCACTTCAGCTTTGGCGATAGCCCAGAGTAATCCCTGTCTCTACATTGCTAAATTCTTCACAACAAGCCTAGGTTCCCTTTCCTGGTCCTTGTGATTTCCTGGCCATGTGCAGAGGTGGCTGGGAGCGAGGGGCTCTGCTCACTCACCTCACCATCTTTGACTGCTGGCTGTGAAATTTCCCAAACTCCCCTGGTGCGGTCCACTCCTTCCCTGTCTGTGGAGAGACAGAAAATGCTCTAGTTGAGTTTCTTCCCCAGTTACTGTGCTGGGAGTGATGAAGAGGGAAAACTGAGCTACTCCTCCTTGTAAGCTGTCTGTGAGATCTATAACCTGTGGACAGATTTAAGTTCCTTAATCATGAACATGGGGCTCCCAACAGCACTGCCAATATGTAACTGGCTTAAGGTATGTCGCATCATACCCATCCGGCATCTGTAGTGGTGTTGTCTGTAGTTAGGCAGGAAAAGAAACTTGGATAGTCCAAGGAAGTACATAAGACAGGAAGGTCTCCATCCCCACAGAAACATTAAAAGCCTTGATGGAAGAAGCCATGCAGCATGCACTGTACCTTGCCTACACTGGCCAGCAGCTGGAGACCAGAGGTCTTTTCATCTGCACTCAGCCAGAACTCAGCATTGTCATCCGCAGCAATGGCAAACTGAAACTCCCCTGTCAAGAGATGGAGGGAGTAAGTAGGGCTCTGGGGTAAGGGCTTGTGCACAGAACAGATTCTGCTCCTCTAAAATGCTGTCTTCACCCTTTTTCCTGGTGAGAACATACCTTGCCTTTTGATATTACCACCCCCACCCTTTTGAACTCTCTAGCTCTGCTGTGATTGTAAACAAAACTTTACAGATGCAACTGGTTCACTATCCCTCCTGCGTTGGCTTCACCTGACATCTAACCTGGAAAGCTAAGAAGCCCATGCTTAGACCCAAGTCTCCCTGCCTCCCATTTTGTTTCCAGAGCAAATTTTTGTGTGAGAAGCTGTGTTTGGATGGAGGAATGTGCACGTGGAGCCACAAAGGGAGACAGAGGTGCCTGAGTCTCACTGTTCTGGCCGGGGTTACGGGGATGCCAGCTGAGGGCCAGGGGATCAGGAGGCGTAGGTGAGCACTAGCAGGCCGCTCCGGGCAGAAGCATGCAGCTGGGCGATACAGATGTCAGCTGCTGTCAGACTGTATTCATGCACCCGGGGAGCAGCAGGAACATAAATGATGTCATGTACAGTCCT
>NW_009621434.1:47506-48054 GCF_000690535.1 Cariama cristata | reverse complement strand
TCAGGGATTGCTCGTGCCCACGTACACGCCATGGGGCTGTGTATTCACGACACTATTGTTTTTTATCTAGTACTTCCCATTTGTTTTCTTCTGTGCTTTTCCTTTCCACCCTACAGAGGGGGCAGATGTGTTTCCACCCATGCCAAGGCCACGGCCAGTCACGCACAGCTAGCTGGGCCTCCCACGTGAGGGACCTGGTGTTGGGCTTGCGGGGGTGAGAGCACCAGGGGTTCAGTGCCAGGAGGGGAGGGAGAGGTAGGTGAGAAGAGATGCGAGTGGCAGCCCAGCAGCCTCAGGGCCCTCACCATCAGTGAAAGGATGCAGGTAGCCAAATATCCGGAGACCATAGTTGGTCCATTTTGGGGACACAGCCAGCTTCTTCAGTGTAGTTCGTGTCTGAAGCGGAAGAAGAAAAAAATAATAAAAAAAATTAGATGTGACAGGAACAAAGGGGGATGCAAAAACCCTGGGACAGGTGGGCAGAGGGAAGTATGGGGTTTGCTCTAGGAGGAGAATGGAGCACGGTGTGTGATGGAGACAGCGGGAAA
>NW_009621434.1:28900-47392 GCF_000690535.1 Cariama cristata | reverse complement strand
AATATAGGGCTTCTTCACCCTGTGTCCGAGGGCTGGCAGGCCAGCATGGGTAAAATGAGCCCCCCCTGTGCCGCAGAAGAGCTGCCACCACTGAACCGTTGTGAAAGCTTCCTGCTCCCTCGGCAGGACAGAGGAGGCGATGGAGACAGAGGTGATGAATGCTCAGGAGGTGAAGGACAGAGAAGATGATGGAGAGGGATAGGGACAGGATGCGAACGGAGCAGGGGTGATCCAGCTGGGAAGCAGAGATGGAAAACGTGGGACAGAGGGTGTTGCAGTCTTACTCACGTGGGGGAAGAGGGGGAAGTGGAGGTTCTTCCGGAGCTGTTCAGTGGAGCTGCCGCACCAGTCCTCGAACACATGCAGATTGGCCTGGCCCTGGAACTGGGGGGCAGAAGTGGGACACCATAAATCGCTACGTCCCTCCCCTGTTCTGCCAACCTCTGCCACAGCTCCCAGCACTGGAGCACTTGTGGGAGCGAAGGAAGATGCTGCTGCTGCTGCGATGGGCTGGTCTGCAGGAGACATGAGTCCAGACCCCTGTTCCTCATCTGCTGAGGTTTTGGGATTGGCACAGGTGACAGTGTGAATGGCGCCAGGGAACTGTGATAATGCCCCGAACATCTCAGTTATGTGGCTGGGGTTCACTCCATTTTGCTCCAGCAAGAAGGTGCTGTGCTCTAAGGCCATGGTGTGGGACATGCTGTAGGGTGGCAATAGCCCCCCATGATCCAGCAAAGAGAGTGTAGGGTCTTATGTCCTCTAAGAGGGTGTTTTGAACTCCCTCACCATTGCAGGGCTATTTTCCTGACCCAAGGAAGAGGGGACACCCTAGGGAAGAGAGATGGCAGATCACCTTCTCAAAGCATGTCTGCGAGGTAAAACTCACAGAGGATGGTGGGGACAGTGAGATGGAAGCTCAGCAGCCTGGGGACCAGCAGCACAGGTGGGTCAGTGGGCAGCATGGCCTCCATGTGCCCGCAAGTACACAGAAATACCAGAGGGAGTGGGGGTCCCCTCTCGGACAGCGTAGAAGGGTGTGCAGTGTGGGTACGGGTGGCTGTCCCCGCTACCCAGCCAGCCCTGTCAGGAGAGGCTGTTGGTGCCCAGCGGAGACCTGGAGCACAGCTTTGCTGGGAAAAGCTTGCTGGCCACTGTGAGGTTTCAGCAATACACTCCTCAGGGGACAGACTTTCTTTTTGTCAGAAGGGAGGAGCTGGCTCCCCCCCAGCAAAGTCCAAGCTCTCTGCCTGCAACCAGTGGAGCTGGATGCTAAAACCCTCCTCGCAGGACCCGCATCCAACAGCGGAGAATAAATCTGCTGGAGACTGTAGAAGCTACCTTAGATGGTGAAATGCTGAAGAAAGGAATAGGTTGCCTTGGGACTGAGGAGGTTTTGCCACCGCTGTCTTGCCTATATAAGGGCTGTGTGAGCAGGGCTCGGGAAACTGCCTGAACAGTGCCCAAATGTCTACAGATGGCAGCAAATTCTTAGTTTTTGCTGGGGAGTCTCTAGCAGGGCTGAAGCAGCACGGTGGAGGAGAGCCCAACCCCTCCATGCATTCCTGGCAGAGAAAGTGCTTCACGGAGTTATTTTTCCCAGGATAGTGGGTTGGGGTTTTGTTTTGTAATAAACTGTGGCTTGAAGGAAGGACACAGAGCAGACTTGGCCTGGCACCAGCTTACGCAGTAATGCTTTTTGCAAGCTGTGGGCTTTAGTCATGCACGTGAAAACCATCTCTGTGTGCCAGGCAAAACACATTGACAACCACTGCTGTTCTTGAGTGGTCTCTCAGCCCTCTCTCACTGGTGTCCACACTGCCAGCGCTTGACTGATGTCTGCAAGCCCATGTTGTCCCCGACTACTATCTCCTATTCTTTCCTCCTCTGCTGACATCCCTCACCCTGGATTCTGCCCATCAGGCAAGAGGAAAAGCAGCGAGACAAAGTGGATGTAATTGCCCAGAGAGATGCTGCACAAAACCAGAGAGGAACTACACAGAGGGCTCGGGGTGATGGATGCAGCCAAGAGAACCCTGGGACCCTGCAGGGACTTGCAATACAAATAAATCACTGCAAGCGTGACAAACACTGAATTGGAACATAATTGCTGGGCAGTCCCATGCCCTTTGGCCCAACCCAGGTGCACACCCAAGGGTCTTACACTACTTTTCTCAGCCAAATCAAATAATGACAATTGCTGTTTCCTGTGGAACATGAACTGAGGTGAACAGGCTGGGCTCCCACAGCAAGTTACTGCCAGAAACTGAGTCTCACGGCAGCTTGCTGCTATCTACAAGTGATGCTGGTTTTTCTTCTTAGAGAATTGTTTGCACACTGCAGATAGCAGGCTCAGATCTCTATCAAACGTAGCACAACACTCCCACACTGTGGAGAGGCTAGGACTGCAGTCCCTTCCTGGCAAAAACGATGCTCCTGAGGCTCAGGACTGCAATGGAGCTGGGCTGGCTTCGGCATGGGGTAACCTAAATGCCAAAACAGATCTTTATGAGGGATGTCCCAAAAGAGTGGCTAGACTTGCTCAAATGTTTGCAGAGGAAACCTGGACCAACCCCATTCTAATACAATACTTTTCTGCAGAGTTTGGCAGTATTAGGGAGAGGGCAGCCTACTAAAAAATAAAGCAGACACCACTGCACTATGTGCTCCATGAATGCCGTAAGAGATGGTCCCTGCGACTTCTAACGTGACATCTCTGTCTCCAAAGTCTTTACAAAGCCACCTGAGAAGAGCTTCTGGTAGGAGCTAATGAGATTGCTTCTCTTTACTGCGCTCACAGCTATTAGAAATAATTAACTGGTAAATAACAGCATTTCTTGCATGCTGTTTCAGAGCCTTTTCTAAAGCAACAGATTTTCTCCCGAGCTGCAGCAGCCTAACTTACCCTCTGCTTCCTCTGAAAGGGAAAAGAAGAACCTTATTGACAGATAAGTGATGGCTGCTCTGGGACTGAAAACTGAGCTAGGCTTTAATTTTAGGCTCCCACGAGTCATCAGTGCAGCAGCTGTTTTGAAACTCTATCACCTCTGTCCCTCCAACTCAACTCATGGCTGCCATTGCAGGCAGCTGAGAAATTCCTCCATTTGCTATTTGGGTCTGCTCTGGAACATGCAGTAAGAATCTCCTGCTTGGGGCTTTTGCAGATTGCAGCAATAGATAAGCAGCACCATCATTCCCAATTCATGCACACAACTCCTGAGAAACGTTGATGGACTTTCTAAAACATGGCTACTGAGTTTGACTTCCCAGCTTGGAACTACCTGGCCCTGGTTTTCAAAGGGCTGGAAATTTAGGACCTGGTAAGCAAAAAGTTAAGTTCCCCTTCTCCCCTTAAAAACATCGGCTTTGAAAATTTTGGATAGACTGATTTGGCCAGAACCAGGAATGGAAGCCAAGAGTCTGGGCTTTCAATGAGAGCTGGTATTACGTGGTCTGCGCCTTTCCATTTAGAGGGCTCCTCCTGCCCCTTGGCTTCCTCCCCGACCCAACCCCAGCTCCCAGTTGCTTGTCTCCACCCTGCTGAAATAGCAGCATTGCAAGAACCCAGTTTGGATCCAAAACAGGCACAGGTCAGGCACCAAGGGCACCGTCAGCACGGCACAAGTATGCCCAGGAGCACGTGTGCAAGTGCCGTTCTTCCCAATGAGGTCTGGGCAGGCTGATACCCTCCTGAGCACAATGCCATGGGCACAAAGCGACAGCGCTGCCCGAGGGAGGGGGGAGCTGAACCCTAACAAGGGCAGGGAGGGGAGAGCTGGGACAGGCCTTTGCTTCCGTGCTGACACAGCAGCCTCCGCACCTTCGGGAGTGCGGCTGGGCTCCGAGCCCCATTTTTTGAGCATGCCGAATTAACCCCTGCCTGCAGCCCTGGCCTTGTGTTAAGAGACTTGGTATTTCTGCTTCCTTCTAGCGAAGAATTTTAGATTATCAGCCCCTCCTAGGGAAGCAGACTGTAAAGGAGGATCAGGCACACAGAAAGCACACACCTCTCTTCCTAGCCCAAGCCCTATTATGTCAAAACCACCCAGGGGGGTGGCCCCACACACCCAGTGGCTCCTGGTGAGCAAGGAGCCCCAGGGAAGAAAGGCGACGCAGCAGCAGAGGCCAGGGCAAGCAGCAAAGCTGGGAGGACTGCAGCAGCAGAGACACGACCTGCTGCACTGTAACTGGAGCAGGATGGAGAATCTTTCCTAATTTAATACCAGGCGGCTTGGGCATCTCAGAGGGAAATCAGCTGCGTAGCTGCGTGCAGCCCAAGGAATGCACAGCACTGGGGATGATAAACTGCGCACAGAGAGGGCCTGAGCCAGGGAAGAAAGGCGACATTGTGCTGCCAACTGGAAACTCATGAGTTTATAAGACTCTTCTGTCTCTGCAGAGTGGCCACGGCCCCTCCTCCTGCCTGGCCCAGCTCCCCTGACTGGGTGACATTCAGCAGCCAGCAGCTGGGCTTCGCTGCAAGCTCTGCCGTGCCGGGCACTTGTGGGAATCCATCAAGACAAGTTAGCAACAAAACCCCACTGTCCCACCGAGCCCTGACACCTGACGGGCACGAGCGGGTGAGGAAGGGACGTGGGCAGGGACAAGCAAGCAGCAATAGCTTTGCCTTTTAGTCCTCTAAGGAAAGGATGCTTCCTCTCAGGGCAGGTTTGGTAGCAGGAGAATGCCCTAGCACAATGCTCTGGTTTCGTGCAGCACCTATGCACCTATACAGGCGCTGCCTGCAAGGGGCTGTGCTCCTGGACATCCCTCACACCTCTTTCCAGAGAGAAGGAAGTCCTGAGGCTGCACAGACATGAAGGGAGGGACACACGTTTTAAATGCCCCCCAGCGCAGCCCAGACCTTTCTCCTCTCAGAGCTGAACAGAGGCTTTTGCAGAGGTAAATGCTAATGATCGAGCTAACTGGGCACATTTCTGAAAATCCTCCCCCAACACCTACAGCAGGGCCAAATGGTGTCACTCATGGTCCCACAGGGCAGGTTTGCCCTGGCGATAGCCAGGCACCTTTCTGAATTAATGAAACAAAATGCCCTACATGTCTCCAACCTGAGGAGGCAGTGGATGACGCTGGGAGCTGGAAGACTTTGCTCTGGTGCCTGCAAGGGACAGTGAGGGTAGAGATCACGTGCACAGGCACCTTAAGGAACCCAGGAGTGAGGCTGAACCCTGCTTTCCCCCATACGCAGAGTATAACTTCATTAGGGATTTCCTACACGCACACTTTCCCACCACATTATCCAAGGCTGAAGACTTAAACCGGTGATTTAATCTCCTGAAATTGAAAGAGGTAAATTGAAACCTGTCTTTTTTTGGCCATCTTGGCTGCCAGCTCACCCTGCAACCCCATTAATTATTTATGTTTGTCAGGAATATACCTCTCTATTCAAACAAAGCCCAGCTCCCCAACCTGTGGGAGGCAACCTGCTGCTCCTCACCCCAGGAATCAGGCTGCAATTAAGTTCTTAGAGATGCTGCGGGGAGGGCACAATGGGATCATAGACCCTGGGTAATTAATTTGGGCAGAGTTACAGAAAAATTTAATCCCCAGACCAGGAGAAATTTCAGCCGGTGGTTAAGAGGACAGCAAGCAGCTCCATACAGAGCTGTGCCTGTGGATCCCTCTCCATCTCCTGCAGTTGGTACCAGTGAACTGCTGCCCTGTTTGCAGCCAGGGTGGCTCTGCTGGCCCTCAGGGTACAGACAGTGCCTCAGCAAGGGCAGGAAATTTTGTCTCATAGTGACAAAGAGAAAACTGGTGAAGGACATGGGTGCTTCACAGGAGCAGCATTAGAGAGCAGGGCTGATGAGGGAGAATGGCATGGCAGGGCATGTGAGTGGGGCAAGGCCACCCAAACCAGCTCCCCAGTCTGGTATCTGTATGCCCTGGGACTCAAAGTCTTCTCGTGACACAACTGCCATGCACACCTGACACAGGGCACGGCCGGGGACTCGGGCACCCACAAGCTCCCAATGCAGCTGGTCTGAGGCAACAGCCCCGCTACCTGGCAGAGCTCTCCTCCTCAAAAGGAAGCAGTGCAGGACAAGGCAGGAGGCACGCAGCACCTTTCCAGGTGTAAGACCATCCCACACAGCACATCTCCAGGCCTACCCCTTCCTCTTGGCCAGAACACTTCTCTGCTCACTCCCCCCTTGGCAGCACCACACCGGGGCGGCAGGTTTGCAGGCTGGTGGGCGCCCTGCCCAGCACCGTGGCACCCACCAGCAAAGCAGAGGGCTTTGCACATCAGCCCTGTGCTAAACACATACCTTCACCCAAGCCACAGCACGTACCCTGCCAGTTGCATTTCTAACCCAGTAAAGGCTCATTGCACATACCACAGCCAGCAGGTTTCAAGACTAACACCTTTTGAGAAATCACCAGGGAGGGTATCAGAGACATCAGCAAAGCCTCAGCGAAGCTGGGGGATGCCACGCAAAGCCTGTATCACCCGGTGCCGTGGGAGAGGGGAGCAGTAAATGCTCAGTGTCATCCCTGTGCACAGCAGCAGTCCTGGCCCTGACATCCCGCTGGCTCTTGGCCAGAGGCTGCTCATCTGGGAAGCAGCCCTGCCTGCACGCTGCCTGCAAAGCCCTGCGGCCGGAGGAAGCCCCCAGGCTCCAGCTTGGACCGGCACTCACCAGAGCGAAGGCAGCAGAGCAGATCAATGGTCTGGTTTGCTTCTGGGCACTGGAAGGTGACTGGTGCTGGCTGCTTCCAGGAAAGCTTTAGCTCATGCTGCAGGGACCTAAACTGCTCAACGTGATGGCTGGAGGTAGACGCTTCCCCTCGGCCCACCGGTGATCACCTCAGGCCCGGAGCACAGGGACAGCAGCCTGCTCCCTCCCCAGAGGAGCTGCAAAGGCCCTTCTAATTTGTGGAGGTCTCTAATCACCTTGAGGAATTTAGTGAGCTGACTCCATTAGCTAAATGCCCCCTGGCTGGTGTCCCTCTCGTTATAAGCAGGCTGCATTGCTCCTTTATCTGAAGAGGAATGGTGAGATAAGGGAACAGGGGAGGAAAGAATAAATGAGGCATGAAGGAAACAAAGGGAATGTTTACCCCAGTCTTCAAGGGTCACCAGAGAAGGTCTCTGTTCATCAAAAGTGTCACTGAAGTGGAGAAATCTCTATGTATGACACACAGGGGTTGGATAGCAGGCAAATGCCAGAGCAAGAGCAGAGCGTGACATTTCTGCGTGCCACAGTCGTGCTTTGCTTGTTGAAAGCTTGGCCCTAAGCACTCCCAGCCTTGAATAAACTTCACCTTTCAGGAAGGTAGCGGGCTGCCTGCTCTCAGGAAATTGTGGGTGAGTGCTTGGTGCCTTGATAGCTGGTGGAAACACCAAATTATCAGGAATCTAGACACTCCTGTCTTTCCAGATGATTAGTCAGGTCTGTAAGTGTCGTTAAGCCAGGAGGAGGTGATAGGAAATGGACTTCTAGTGAAGCAAATGAATTTCCAAGCAGAGGTCCCTGCCTTCTGTTCTCGCTGTGCAGGTCTCTACCTACAGCTCCCTCACGCAAAATGATGGAGGAAGGCACCCACCTCTGGCATCCATGGGACAGGGCTGTCCACAGCGGCATAATTCGATTTATTCTTCCCACCTCTTTGCAGCTCTTGATTCTGAAATACACATAGAAGAAAGTCAAAATAACCTGATAAATGACCCGGCACTGACACCTATACAAGAGGGCTCAAACCTGGTCACAAGAACACGTGAGAGAAAAGCAAGTTCCCAAGCTCCCCTTCCAAAGCACAGGCCAACTATCATGGCCATAGTGAGGTGAAAATGCTCTCTGGCTTTTCTGACAGCAAATTTCCATGGTGAGCTACTGAGGGGAAAGGATACCAGCGCTTTATAACTGTTTGCTAGCACAGAGTTAAAACTTAGGACATTCTACCTCTGCCCCCTCCCCATCCTTGTTTCAAAAAGGTCCAAGCAATAGTTCTTCCAGCACTTCCTTCAGGCAACAGTACTGAGATGTGCTTCACTGGAGGGCTACAAACCCTCTCCTGACCTTTGATTTCTACTTCTATCTTGCTCAGTGCTACCTTCCTGTGCCACATACTGAGCCAGCTTCAGCCCACTGCTGTAGCTTAGTATATCTAAAATAACTTAATTGAGTACAGCGGAGTCATTGTACATTCTCACTGCTGTGAGTCAGCTCAGATTCTGCCCTGTGGCATGCTCTCTTTTCTGTGTGGAGAGAGAGCTGTCTCTTGGGGCCAGCATCAGAAAGGAAGGTTTGCCCTTCTAAACATTCAGAAGACATCTCAAGCCTCCTCACCTGGTATCCCAGCTTCCGTGGATAGTAAAACTGAAGGCTTGGGTCCCCACCTGGGACATTCGTGTCTGCCAAAGCCTTAGCCAGCTCCCTCCAGCTTTCGTATCCTGCGCAGATGAAACAGAAAGAGATGTCAGAGTACAAGCTAAAAAAAGAAGCCGTGGCAGTTACCAGAATAAACTGGTCCTTTACAAGGCTGAGATACCTCTAACACTCTGGAACGGTCCAGCAGAGACCAGGAGTTGTTTACATTACTTGGAGCTGGCAGAGTGACACAGAGAGAGAAATTGCCTTTGTCTTCCTTAAAAGCTCTTCCCTTCTTATTATTAAACTGTTATATTAAAGATTCATCATAGTTCTAAAACACATGTCAGAGATTCCATTAATCACCACAGGACTGGGAACCTCTTTGTAGATCCCTCAGATAATCCCATTGGTCAAACTAAAGAACATCAATTTTTTTAACTAGTAATCCCAAAGAAAAATAAGACAATAACCAGATTACTAATAAATTTAACCATCAAAAGAATATTATTCTGAATATGCACCCATTTGCACAATAAAAGCTTTCGATCTTTTCTTGAAGGAAATGACAGCAAAGAACGCACCTGATGGGACCCCCTCCCTGGCTGTGCTAAGCTCTTGGTCTGTTATTACACCTACAAACAGGGTTGTAAAGCTCTGTCTCTACTTGCTCCTGAATCTGGGTGCTGCAGGGTCTGGCAAAGGTGCGCAGAAAGTGCAGATGTTGAAGCTGCCTCCTATGATGTGGTGAAAGAGGGGACAATTAATGAAAAGAAAGTGCAAGAAATGCGGAAAATGTGAAAGTAAGTAGTCAGAGATGCAACTGAGAGACAATACTCAGAGGCAACTAGGCTGTCCTGCTTTCCTGACACGAGTGTTGGCTTAGATGTGTGGGTTTCATTCAGGCCCTGTTAGATGCTGAACAGCCACAAATTTCTGACCTAGGTATTCCCACCCCCAGATTCTGATCTGGGGCTACCAGTTTAAGACTATGACTAAAAAATCAACATCAGTATTTATCTTCTGCAGAAGATTTTTCAGTCAGACACTCTGGGTAAGTAATCTACTGATTAATGCAGCTAAGCACATCTCATGCTTCAGGGACTGACTGTCATGGGAAAAGAGAAATTCCTGTATCTTCACATAATATAATGTATAACTGGTGAGCTTCCACCTCGTTCAGAGCAAGGAGGCAGGAACCATTGTTTCTGGGTGTTCTGCAGCTGGGCACATGGCTCCACTTGCAATGGGGCTGAAACAGACTTTGTAGTTTGCATGAAACTCAGCGCTCGGTACTTTGAGGGCTCATTGTAGTAGTAGGAGAGGGGAACACACTTTTTTCCAGAGGAGAGACCCAGAAGAGTGGGACTGGCTACATTAGAGAGGAACCAAGTAAAACAGAAATAAAATTAATAAATGGCAACCATAGTCAGTTCACTCCAGGAGATTCACTGAGGAAGGACATCAAGAGAAGCAGTTTTTTTTCTTTTGTGCAGAGGGGAGAGATTATTTGCTTTCATTGTTCATTCAATTCATTCAACTCAGGACTTCACTGCTCTGTGGAATAAGCTCAGGCCGAAGCATCAGGAACCTGCCTCTCCTGGGAAGAGAATGCTGGCCACCACAGCCGGCCGCTCCGCCGCGGCAACTCCCGGGCTGGTCCGTGCTTTGGTTCCTGTGCATGGCTGGCACACAGCCCGCCTCACAGCAAACACAGAAGCCCGCCTGCACACAAGTGCCAACGAGTGACATTTCCCTGACCCTTGGAAAAGAGAAGAAAGGGCGGCAATTCTCTGTGTTGTACAAATATTTACCTAACACTTACATCAGTCAAACAGGGAAGAGACAAAACAGCTAGGAATTAATCTGGAGGTAGCGATTTCCTTGCCGGGTAATTTGTACTTTGGCAGGCTAATTCCCCAACGTGTTAGGAAATGATTTTCAGAGAATTAGAGAAAGTTCTTGGCAACCTACTTCCTTCTCAAAAGATTGGCTTTTCCCTGGAGACCTCCACGGGGCACCCTTGGAGAAGAACCTGGCTTTGCCCATGCTTTCCTCACTAGGAGGAGGGAGGGAGCTATAGAAAAGAGACATAGCTCCTCCAGCTTCCTGCAGCCAGATGACCTGCAGAGGCCAACTGCTGACCGAGGTTTTCTCCCCAGGACAGGCCACAGGATTCAAGACATCACCTTGCAGGTATCCCCTCCTGCGTGACAGCTGGAGGGCAGACCCTGTGGCTACATCCACTGCTCTGTCTCAAGAGCACCAGAGCAAGGTGGGCTACCACAGGTTCAGCCCATCCTCGAGCTCTCCGTGAGCACCGCTCAGCAGCCCAGCTGGCTGGAGCACTTTCTTGATAGCTATTTAAAGTCAACAAGAATACGCCTGGGAAAAAGCAGTAAGCAGGAACTAAAATACCTCAGCAAACACTTCAGTATTATTAAGAGGGAATGCCAGAACTGTTAGCTTTGATGGTTTTGCTCCAGCCCCTTTACAAAACCGGTTCTGGTTAGGATGGGAAAAGGCAAAAAACTGTAGAGATAGAAATCAAAGGCTTGGGAAGAGCCTGTCCCACAGCCAGGTGAATAGCTGAAGATGATGGGCCACTGTTTCTTGCCTTTAGCCTGTCAGACAGACACACCAGCCAGCTCCTGGCCTTTCTCTCTTCTGGGCATCACTTCCCGAAGCACTTCCCATCACTTCCCAAAGCACACTGGCTGTTTTCCAAGGCTATTTTTTCACCTCAAACACCTCCAAGGAAGGCAACAGTGATGCAGGCATAGCTTGGAGAAGCAGTAGCCAGCCTTGCTGCCACATACTCCCTCTCCTTGGCATCAGGACCAGCCTCCCCACAGCCACAAGGGATGGTTCACGGCAGCAATTCACCCAAAATCCAGCCCAGAGGAAAGGCCGGTGCACGGCTTTGTGCTAGGCCAGCTTGCGCAACGGGCTGGTGACCATGTAAGCACCACAGTAGATCCCAGGGAGGGGGATGCCGTTGTAGCCGGGGTACAGCAGCATCCATGCTTCCAGCGACCTGCAGTTATACCATACTCAGTGTGACATCAGACCTGCCCCTTTACCATCCCTGCCTGCGACGGCGCAGGTGGCACCAGTGCATGGTGGACGGGGAGATTTCTACAAATTTATGCCGAGAGGGACCTGATGAGCAAGGAGATATTCTCAAAGGCACTGTGGAGGGGCAGAAGGGCAGACAGATGGCAAAGACAGGGGTTTTGCACAGAGCACACTCAAACTGCGTTTTTTATCCTCACTCCAACCTCCAGGACATTTTCCCTATGTCTACAACCAGACACTTGGCCGACCTCCTTTCTACAAGCAGAGATCCACCTTTCTTTCTGCTTTTGTGCACCAGTGGTTCAAGCTTCAAGCCTCACAGGGATCAGCCACCACCTAGAAATGTGAAAGTGGCTCTTCTTCAGAGAAAACGGATCCTTTTTCTCCCTGTTCCCATCAGGCGGGCTGGCAGTTGCCTGGTGAGGTCCCTAATACCCACTGGGGCTGAGCCTCAGCTGCCCCCTTGGATTTGAGATGGAAAGCCCTCAGGACTTGAGCTTGCTTCAGGAAATAGACGCAGGTGGACACAAAGAAAAGGAAAAGAGGGTGAAGAGGAGGCTGAGACAGATGCTGCATCCTACAGCAGAAACCCCCACAAGAGGCAGCCAGTCTGGAGCCAGTTGCCCACAGAGCCAGCAGACCAACTGTTAAGGGACAGAAAAGCTGTAACAAGAGGAAATAAGATGAAGACGTTTCTTGCCTTGGGTCTGGTCAGGGCCCAGGGCCATGTCTGCCTGTTCTCAGCTATGCTTTTTACTGCTCTCAGGTTAAAAGTCAGTGAAGGAAGCTGCAGGAATAGCAAGTGGAGATGGAGAGATCTCATCCAGCAGTTATGACTCAGCCAGAGCAATACATTTGAAGCTTGGCTCAAGAGAAAAAAAAAAAAAAAGAAAATAAAAATTAAAAAAGCAGAAAGCTGCAGCCAGAGATAACAGATAGCAGTACCCAGGGAGCTATCAGGCCTCGGGGCAGGAGCGTGACCAGAGCTGCTCTGTCTGTTCAGAGATTAGATCCATCAAGCCACTCTCATGCCCTTGGCCCCAGCCAGCACTCCATATTTCAATTAGCCGGTGAAGGCACCTGGCAATTGTGCAAGGGGGAAATCCCAGCCCCACTCAGGTGATCAGCTTCCCCTCTGAAGGATGAGATTTAATTACTCTGCTGTTGTTACTGCTGCTTACATAGCTGCAAATGCTATTAACACCCACATGCCATTCAGTCCTTTTGTAACCCTGCTAAATTATTTCACTCAGCAGCCTCAGGAAACAGCAGGTCCACAGGCTGGTTTATACAAAAAGCATTTTCCTTCTGATCCGAGACTGTCCTACTTCTCTTTCGTTGCATGGACAGGGCAAGAAAAAAATGGCAGTTACGAAGCAGGGTTTTGTTCTTCATTAGCTGCAGTGCCCAAAGACCCCTCAGCATGGCATGACGTTTTGACCCTCTCTTGGACGGTCCTATTTTTCCTCTTATCCTGGTTTAATTTTTTCAACTTGCTGTCATCCCACAGGACTTCAGTGTGATTTTCCCAGTATTATTCCTGGCTGAACAGGTATGCAGGTGCAGTACTCAATACTCCCCAGATATTACCATTAGATGCCTGGCAAATATACTAGTCCAAAAGATGCTGGGGAAGGTTGCTTGAAACTGAACATGACATAGGAGCTCAACTCACAGGGAGCTATGTGCAGTCTCTCACATGCATATACATCAAGCCTCCTGCCCCGAACACGACCCTCAACTCTACCTCCTGCCCCAGTTACTCTCATTTAGATTATACCCCACTCACACAGGCAGTGCACTGGGAGTGCCTTCACCCGCCACATGACGCTGGGTGTCACGGGCAGTGGGGTTGTAGTCCAGGAACGAAATACTTCTGGCCAGCGAGATCATGGGGAGAAGCTGCCATGCTGTGTGGTGCACCCCAGGCAGCCAGTTTCCTGGCTGCAGTGTGATAGCGGTCACCTCCTTGTCAGCTGGCCAAGGCAGCACTGCATCACGCTCTGGGGAAGAGGGTATTTAGAGAGTTTGACATGCCTTTCACGCACCCTGACCACAGCAAACCCCTACTGCTAGTGCCACGCTGCAAGGGAAGTAACGCCCACCTCCTGGTCTACCACACACATGAATGCAGCCCCACACCATCAAGTGTACCAAGCATAAAGATGAGGTGTAAAGTGACCTCCTGAAAACAGAGATGTGCGGGAAGGGTAAAGTGAAAAGGAAGAGCCAATGATTTCTGGTCATAGGGGTGAGTGAAGGTTAGGTCAAGTCCTGAATCACAAACAAGGGGGCAGAGGAACTACCAAAAAAATCATTCAAGGGTAGAGCTGGGCCAAGAGAGTCTCTCTGGTTACTTAAATTAAGTCAATAGAAAGCATAGGCAGAAAAGAGCGAACTGCTTGTCCTCAGGTCAAGATCAGAACAACACTCTTGGAGTTAAAAGGATTCAAGAAGTTATGAAGTCTGGTGTTACAGGGGGAGCCCTGCAAACTGTTCCATTTCTGGTCAGTGCAGAACCCTGCAAATATGATTGCTGACCTCCTCCAGGGATAAATCACAAGTTAGAGACCGCGTGCCCAGACATAAATTACTCCATTCTTCCTTCAGTTACAACTCCAATTCACTGCTTTTTGAAACTGCATGGCTTTACTGTCTGCGAGTTTGCAAATTCTAACAATAACCTGCAGAACACTAAAAGTACATGAAGTATGACGGAGGAAAAGGCAGAGGACTGCACTCAGGAACGAGAGGAAAACGAGCAGACGTAACTACCCAGGGCACTCATGCAGTCCCACTTCCAGATTCACCCACCAAATAACGCCTTGCTGCTCTTGCCCTCTAGGTATAGGAAATGGATTTCATACAGGAAGGGAGGAACTGATAAGCAACGGCTGGGGCACTAACCTGTTTTGTCGAAGATAAAATTCAAATCTTGCTTCTGCCACGAAAAATTTCCATTGCCCTAGTTAAATCATGAAATCCATCTATGCCACAAGATTATCTGCCAAATATTGCCTGCCTCCTGAAAGCTCAGCAAGGATACGTATATGGAGATGCATTGCTGGATTTGAGTGAGAAAGCCCATGATGTTGCTGCCAGTTGCGCCATCCTTCAAAATATGGGGCTAAGCTCCTAAGTCAGCTCCAGAAATGCCTCTGTTTCAAACTAGCATTTGTTAGAGTAAAACAATTGCAAACTACTGCTCATCTGCATTGCCAAGCTGAAGGCAGAGAAGGTTCAGGAGCTGCTGTCAGCATGGAAGAAAGGCTATGACCTGCAGCCCCCTGAGGTGCCCGGCCACAGAGGCCCAGCTTCGGCTGCCCAGCTGTAATCCCCTGCCCAGGGTGATTACAGCCAACAGGGGCCCTGAGCAATGGAGACACGTCCTCTCCTGCCCATCCTCACCTCTCTGACCATGCAACTTAATCCCTTCTCACCTTCCTCTCTTCTACCTATGCAAAGTTGCACTAAGGAGCCCCGAAAGATTAGACTGGGGAAGGGGAAAGAGCAGGGCACTTTGTTTTTCAGGGGAAGGAGGAAATATTGACTCAAATGAAGTCTGAGAAAAGAGCACCTACTGCTGCTTTCAGGAACATAAGACAAAAGACCCTGATTTTGGCACTAACTTCCACAGCAAAGAGGGGAGAAATGCTTTCTATTCTGCTACTCTTTCGCAGTAATCCACAGGTCATCTTAACCAAACATGTTTTCAACATTATGGCCATAATAGCTGTGCAGTTAAAATCATTGCCTGCTGGCAAGCTCAACTCTTTAATTTAGAGAACGCGTGGCAGTGTCCTGCAATTGTGGTGTGCTTGCCTGCGAGACACCGTGCTGCACACAGGCTTACTCTTTACAGCCCTCCTCGTAAGATACTGCCATCAAAAGCAAACCATCTCTCACTTTTAGCGTTCTCCATGCACAGAAATGGATTTCTCAAAACAGCCCCAGCCGGTGTTAAAAAGAGCTGCTTCCAGTCATACCAAGATTAAGAGGACTTGAGCAGTATCACAGTTACCAAGCCAGGCTTTTGCCAGTCCTTGTCTTTAAAACATGGGATTTGCATCAAACCATTTACTGATGGGAGATGATGTTTGGCTTGCTTGAACTACAATACTTGCAGCACTTGGAAAAATTGGCAGGTTGACAGAAGAGCACAGAATCAGATGTTTTGATACAAGTCTAACTTTTGATTTTTATGCCTGCTTTTAAGATCAAAATAATTTGCTACTTCATGGACTCCAGTTTCATGCTTTTCTCCCCCCTGCCCCCCTTTTTTTTTGGTAAGCAGTAACATCTGACATTATTTTTGGAACAAAAATACCTTTAATCCTGGAACATCTGCATGGGTTTCTACCAATTCACTCCCAGCAACCACATCCTCAGCTGCTGACTCACACTCTGCAGCTCTGCATACAGTCTGTTTGGTTTTTTAAATAAAAAAAATAATAACAACTTAAAAAATTCCTATCTGGCCCTTAAGGTGACCAGCATGAAAAGCAGATGTTCCACTTGGTTATGATCACTGGAAGTGGTATTCCCAGCACTCTCCCATTCATCTGGAGGCACCAGTGAAGCCATGCCCTTAGAGACACGAGAGGCAATAAAGGCCTGTTCTACTGCAGTAACAAGTTAATTAAAGCTAACATTTGCCTCCATATATCACCAGCTCATTGAAGCAATTCATATGCACTGCGCTCGAAGACAGACCTGGGAGGCTTCCTGCCCACTTTTATTTGTATGTACAGGATCATCATTAACAGCAGTAAGGACTTCTTGCAAAAAGAAGCATGTTTCTAAACGCTTTCAAGCATGAACTGATCTGTTGCTTTGATGTCCATGGTATCTGAATAAATGCAATGAATAAGAAGCAACATAGGTATGCAGCCTCCCTCCCCTGAGCACAGGGAGATACCTGCAAAAATCCTGCAAAAATAAAGAAAGAAAGAAAATGGCAATTCTATGCTCAGCAGTCTTTGCCATCTGTTTTTCTTTTTGCAACTGTGCTCAAGAAAATTCAACAAGGTCATCCATGCAGCTTTCAGAAAGCTTTGGTAAGTGCATTTTTCTCAAGTGATCCAAACAGTACAGGACACAGACTGCTCAAAGAGCTTTCCAAGAGATTATTTTTATACAGGAGCTGTCTAGGATGTGAAGCTGAACATCAACTGTGCCACAGACCTTCGAGTCAGCATTTGTTATTGCTTTACCGAACATAGCTAATGCCTTCGTTTTTATCTTGGATGGGGATTTTGCTAAAGACTCAACACCTTGCCACTTCCCTATAGATGCAGCGTTCCCAAAATATCTGCTTGGATCTTGATTTTGAGTCAAGTTCTGTGGAACTTTGTGCTGTAGAAAATGTTATCCACTGCTTCCATGAAAAAATCCCACACATTTATTTCTCTACTTGCCATTTCTATTTGCCATTTTGCTCAAAGCTGCTGTAGTCATTTTCTTCCCCTGAATTCACCTCAAAGGCAGTAATCCACTCCTGCTGAAATGTATTGTTTCCATGGTCTCTGTGAGCATTGTGACAAAATTATGACCCTGTGCTATCAGTTTCAGTGGTGTCTGGAGGCAGTCTACGGATGAGACTGAAGGAAGAGAGGAATTAAGATAAAGAACAGGCTGGACAAACATCTGCCAGAAACAGTGCAGGTAGGGTTGACCCAACCTTGAGGCAAGGAAGCGAGCTAAACCGACACTCTTGAAGTGCACTGCAGAAATCTCTTATGATTTGTTTAAACTATTTTCATTTGCCCATGTTCTTGAGGGTAGCAGAACAACTGGTCTTCCCAGGGCTCTGCAAGGGACACCCTGCTCTGACACCGAAGAAAGCCCTGAAGACAGAGACACCCCTAAATGTGGGACAACACAACAGTTATCCGACAGCTGTGCTGAGGAGGAAACAAAAGCAGGCATACTGATGAATATCAAAACCAGAGAAATATAACAAGTCTTCTAAATAACAAAGAGGAACTGACAGCGCTGTGGTTGCTTTGGTATTGCTTTCTAGGTATGTCAGATGAGAAACAATTTGATGATTAAATTTTGAGTCAAATGAAGTCCTTCTATTAATGTTAATGGGTTATGGATAAGGCTCTAAAACTACTCCAAGAATTTCAGGAACTTGGATGCAATCCCTGTGTACAAGTTCACTTCCATGATTCCAATTCAAAACTCAGGGTTACAGCTTCTGCTTTAGGTTTACATATGATCAAATGTTGATTAAAATGGCAGTAAAAAGCAACTGGAATTTCAGGATATTCTTCAAGAATGTCTGAAACTTATCATCGGATGCTGGCGACACCAAATCTAAGCCAAAAGCTTCATTTGGCCTCTAACCCTAAATGCCAGACTTCATCTCTCTTTGCAGAGGAACTGCACATGCACTTCTCAACCCAACACCATCATCTCTATTTAGCAATGGCGCGATTTGTAACACTGATTTCCTCTGAATCATCATCAAATACCAACTGCTAGTCAGGGCAGACAAACACGCAAGATGGACTAACGATTTGATGTGTTACAGAACACCCTATATACCTATGGCTTAAAAACAGTATCAAGCCTCAGCGTACTAAGGGGGCAAGAGGACACTTGAGCTCCGGCTCAAAATTCATGTGGACAAAACAATCTGCCAGTCCTCCCTTCAGGCATCCTGCCTTCAAGAAAATGTACACTGGGCAATGGGAAGGGCTGCAAAGCCCAGACACTCGCTTCTGGGCCAGCTTTATTTACACAACATGGGTTGCTATGGGGAAGAATCACAGTTGCGTAAACTCTCTTTACAGAGCTCTTACCCAATAACATAATTCCAAAATACCAACTTCTGAAATATTGCTTCTCCTCTTTCTTGACTAAATCCCACATCAATGTCCTGCTTTGGGTCTCAAAGCAGCCTGTGCAGCACACTCAACAAAAATCACTAAGAAAGGGAACCAGGAGGAGTTCACCAAAACCACTCTGCCCCAGGGAGAACAAGCCTGGAGGCATTCACAAGCTGAGACGCAGCTGAACTTTTAACCAAACGTTGCTGTGGGGCCCCGTTCTTCTCAAGCAATCCCTGCCACCA
>NW_009621434.1:16707-28869 GCF_000690535.1 Cariama cristata | reverse complement strand
ATTCCTGGGGGCTTCCAGGAGGAGATCCCTCACCCAGAAGGCGATGGCTGGGTTAGTCACCTTGGAGCTAGGCCAGCGTGCCTTACAGAGCTATCTTCTTTCAGTGGAATATTTAGCTGTGCTACAGCTTTCTACCAGAGCATTAAAATCACCCTGCAAACTGCTTGAGGTGGCTTGTGAGGACTTACAGCAAAATTATCATTTTCTTTCCAATGCGTTGGAAATTTCCATAAGTCAAGGAAGAGGGGTTCTTGCTGCCCAGCACTTGTCCAGCAAGTGCCTAATGAACTTAAGTACAAATGAAACTGTAACGACTGTCCAATGCACCTCTTGTGTAATTGCGTACAGGAAACTCACACAGTAATTCCTGCTCCGGCTCCAGAATAAATATCCCATGAAAATACCATCTGACATTGGTTATTTACATGCTGACCTGAGATTTCATCCAAACTCTGTTCTCAGTCTCTTTGCTAAGTTTTACTGACCTTTTCCCCAGGTTCCTGGTGTGATTCCTACTGAGCTCCGCTGACTCTGTTCAATTTCATTCCCTTTCCATGATGGTATCAGCGTACTGCCTTACACAACTTAACCGCATATGTGAAAATACCCATTTCTAGCATGTTCTGCCAAAACTGAAGGTGAGTGAAAGCAGCTGGCCTCCCTACTGCATTTTGCCAAAGGACTAGTTGTTCGTTCTCGGTCCTTTGTGTGCCTCTGACCCCAGTAACTCGGAAAGCTCCAGGTTTTACATAGCTAGGAGAGCATCAGACCTCAGCTCTGGTGCCCTGAAACACGACAGTAGAGTTTATATGCTACACACTGTTTTATGGGAAAAGTTCCTAACATGGTGTCTCCTGGGATGGAGATGAGGACTGTGTGTGCCTGTGACTTCCCAGGCTCCACAAATAGCCCAAGGCTGTCCATTCTTGATTACTCTTTTAATCTATTTTTTTTCTGCATGTTAATATAAAAACACAGAATGGCTGAGGTTGGAAGGCACCTCTGGAAATCATCTAGTCTCAATCCCTGCTCAGAGCTTGCTGTCCACCAGGATCCCAAGGTCCCTTCCTCCAAAGCTGCCTGTACCAGGGCATGGAGTTATTCTTCTGCTCCCTAACACTGTCTCCCATGGGATCCTTTGAAGCAGGTCCCTGAACATGGCAAAATCTGCTCTCCTGAAGTCCAGGGCTGTTATTTGCCTGGTTATTCACTACAAGAGGGAAAAATCATTTGTGAAAGTAGTTTCAAACCAGCCAATCATCTGAATACACTGCTAACTCTGAATCCCAAAAGTTTACAACTTCACAGCTTTTGAAAAATCTGCCTGTAAGTACCTTGGAAGCAGAAGTCCCAAGGGAAAGTGCTGGGATTTGAGCCAAGCCACACGTGTGCCTTTTCAGAGCCCAACCTAAAACGGCAATACAATTAACTACTTCAGCGTTTGCAAAAATCACTGTGAGCCTTCCTCTATCTTTCTGTGCTCTCCACCTCTCCATTAGAAATCCACCTTCTCCACAATGAGTTTCAAGACTGTGATCAAAAATCTTTGTGATCCTGAAAAATGAGAATGGAGAGACAAAAGAGAAGAGACTGAATGCTAGAAGGAATAATGAGAGGTCTTGTAAGCTAAGTTTATTATTCATGTCTCTTTTTGAATGAAAAAGCGGTATCTCCTTAATATAGTAAAGCAACCACAGAATAACATCCAGGCTACCAGATTAGCAGTTCACAGGATTTAGAAAACTTGGAGCACAATGTAAATCCTGTTTGCTGCAGGATGTTAAGGCTTTGTGTATTATATTTTATAATACATGTAACTGCCACTGTTAGACAAGCTCTTCAACTTGGAGAATTGATGTAAAAACGATGCAATGGGATTGTCAGCAGCCTATTGTCTGTCAGCTCATCCATCCGAAAAGGTCCTGCTGTGACGCAAAACGCTAGCAGGTAAACTGGCAAACAAACAAAATTGCTCGCCTCTGCCAGGATCATTTATTTGCTGCTCTGCCCTGATTCTTGGCAACAGTTAAGCCAGGAGGAAGACCTGGCATAGTGCGTGAAATGGACACAGCACCATTTCAGAATGGTCCAATAAGGCTCTCTTACACCTTCACTCTTTTAGCTGACATGAAGAGCGACACTCACACAACATATATCACACACTTGATTTTTATCTGCATTTAAGGATCTGGGCTGCTTGACTGAATTTTATCATGCTTTTTTTGCAATACTGACTGAAATATTTGATGTTTGTTCAGCACTGGTTTTGACATCTCATCACTGTGAAGTCGGGGCTTTCACCCTGTCTGAAAAGCAGCTGTGCTGATGTTTGAAAATTCAGTAATCCTAACAGCAGCACCTATGAAGTAGCAGGACAAACATCATCAACAGTAAATGCGGAATAAGTACAAGCCACTACTGCACCAGTGTCAACAGGGATGCATTAGCCCACAAATGCGACTGCATTCACACAATTGGTGAAATTCAGCCCTGTCCTGGATGCCAGTGTGCTCTCCTTGACTGTTTTTCAGTCACCATTTGATGGTGAGAATAACACGAATCTGTTTGATTCCCAGGAGTACTGGGGGGCTCAATTATCTTGCTTTCTAAAGCACCAAAAATGACAAAGATGGAAAGTCTGATTCACAGGGTCTGCGCACTGAGGCCCACATGGACTTGTTACAAAAATGCTGCTGGTCCTACCAGAAAAATCAGGCCCCTGGGCACTCTGATCCTCATTAGAAATAAGGCAAAATGCTTTCTAGTGAAAGGAAAAAAAAAAATCTCATCTAGGAATCTCTGTATCTCTCCAGCTCTGAAGCTGGCAAAGTTAAGCCTCACTGGATTTAACTTCAAATGCTTATAACTTTGCATAATTGGGAAACATCAGAGTAACATTTTCATGCATCTTTGCATACGATCAAAAGCATGACTGTCACAAAATCAGATGAGACACACAGCATGTCCCAGACCCTTGGTGAAATCTGGTCGCTAAAGCATGCAGCTGCTGTAAGCGACCCTTGCAGAGGGATGCCCTTTATGAACATCTCTAACTATTTTGGGCCATCTCAAATGAAAGAAGAGTTTAATTAGCAACTTTATCCTTGCTACAGATTTTAATGAAAGTTACAAAAAACATGTAGAGCACACATAATTTTCCACCAAACTGTACAGAAATTTTTAGGATGCTTCTAAATTTGAGCCCCATAGCTAACCCTAGAAAGTTCTATGGGTCTTCTTCACAAAACCTGTGTTCGCTTATGCTAGCAATGTGGCAGGGTCTCTGCATAGGTAAGCTCTCACCCAGCAACAGCTCAAATGATGGGAAAGACACACCAGGCATAACACTATCTTAAAATTATTAACAAACAGAAAATATCACAGAAGAGAAAAAAAATCATGGTTTCTTTCCACCAACTCTGCAATAACAAGATGACTGCCCAGTTTCTCTCATCCCTTCTTGGCAGCCTCCCCATGCTTTTTATTTAATTTCTTTCCCCCTGTCATTCCCTTGCCCTCTGAGACTCTTCCAGGCTCTAACCGTTATTGGGGAGCTCCCAGACCTTCCCATCTCCCAGTGACCCTCCTGAGACTCCTCCCTCAAGTTCTCTCGTGTTTCCTGGTGAGCTCTGGCTCCTCTTTCACCAGCTCCTGCAAGTCCTGTCCCAGTCTTACAGCACTGGAAAGAAACACAACCCGATAGCATTAATAAATGATAGCTAGTCCCTCCTCTCCCTTTCATCCTCTCTTCTCCGGCCGTAAGCAATCTGCCTGCTGCCGAGGAAATGAGCAAACACCCACATGGTGCTGTGGTGCTGCCATGTCAAGCCCCAGGGCTGATTCCAGGCCAGGTCACCATCTGAGCAGGTTGGTGAGCGAGCCAAGATGTTGATCTCCTCAGTTGCCCCGGCCTCCTGCTGGCACCTTGGCTGGAGAAGACCTGATGGGTCCAGGTTGAGGGACAAGGAGGGTTCCCACCCAGCCCAGCATCCCCTGAGGGACACTTCTGCCAAGGGGGCTTCCCCAGCAGCCTCCCACGCCATGAGAGCTCAAGGCACCATCACATTTCATCTGGAGGCCACAGACAGCTCGTGCCTTCGTCATAGCCCCTTAGAAAACAGCTGCCACTCCCTGGTTCTTCCCCGCTCAGTGCCCAAGGCTCTTCTCATCAAAACCCATCAGATTTCACGACTCATCCCTCACCCCAGGTTAAAGAAAACAAGCAATGATGAGATAGAGAAAAGAATAATTGTCATATGAGAAAAATTTATAAGCTATTCTTCCTGCCCATGACTTCCTCATCTCAGACACGAGAAAAGCACCAATTAAACCATTCCAGCAGACTCCCAGAGCCCCAGCAAGGGCTGGGTGCGACAGACACCAAACGGCCCTGCTGACTCCTGACCTGCTACAATGGCTGGAGAGAACCCTTAGCGCTCATGTCCTTACAGTGTAGGGTCACATTTCTCACAGCAAAGGAAGTCCTTCCCCCTCCCCAGTCTGACAAGATGTAGCACTGAACTTGAATGGATTGGTGGGCGCAGGATTTGGGGAGACCCTGGTACTTGTGAACCTGAGACGGAAGAGTAAATCCCCAGTGAAATCCCAACTGCCTCAACACCATGAGCAAAGCAGGAGCCGCAGCAGAGCACACTTGCTCAGCGAACTGATGAGCAGGCTTTAATCAGGACCCACGGGACGCCAAAATGCAATTACAGTCAAAGAGGTGATACAGGACAGCATATCAGTATGCTGTATTTTCTCTCTTTTAGTAGCTTGCTTCAGTTTGCTCAGTTTTTAAATCAAAAGGATGTTTACTAACTGATGGTGCTGCAAGCCACAAGCTGAAAAAACAAGCCAGGTTATTTTTTGCTCTTTTAAAAAAACAAACAAACAAAAAACCACCATCCACCAGGGATCTTGCCCAATGGTCAAAACTGCCCAGCTGCTCATTTGTGTGCACAGCTGTATATAATTTGTACAGAGCAGTATAGCTATAGGAGTGGAAGGAACAGAGCAAAACCAAGTTGCCACAATCAGCAACATTAAAAAGATTATTTTACCACTCATCTTCCCAGCAATTAAGGTAGCTTTGCCCCAGTTTTCTGTGCAATTGAACCACCCTGGAAGAATCAACCCCAACATATTTTCAACCCGTGTTTTTGTTTACTCAGAGAAGGCAAATTTTTAATTCACTTCTTACAAGTATTCACAACAGGCCTGGATTATCAAACAGCTAGCCTTAGCCAAACCAAGAGGAAACAAAAAAAAAGCAATGCCCATGTAATGAACTGTTGCTAAACAACATCAAATACATGTGAGGAGATCTTGGTCTGCTCCTGGAAGTTCCATGAGCAAACACACAAAGTGAAATAAATATGGTAGATTATTTATCGCAATTTCTTCACTCAACTCTTAAGAGCTGCTGCCAGAAATACAGTTCCCGTGCATGGAGCAGAAACCGCAGAGGCCCGCCTAAGGCTACTCAGCATGCAGATGTGGTCCAAACTGAATGCTGCTGGTTTCAATTAGGGACCAGAGCTGGTGCTTTAATTCCATCTTTCGAAAAAAGGTCTCTCTGAAAAGGCACAGCGTATGCACAGTGCCTCCCTGTGCAGGAAATAAAAGCCTTACATAGGAATTTAGTAATTAGCAGATCAGACCATTGGTTCATCCCATCAGATAATCTACCTTTGACCAGTGGCCAACATCTAATGTTTAAAACGCAGAAGAAAACAACCTTCAAAAGTACCTTTAGCTGTATTACTTTACAGAGGAGAAAAAAAAATGTCCTCATGACCTATGCAAACAGTCAGCTTATGCCCTGCAGCACAAATTGTGATTACTCTTCTCTTGCCATGCGTAGTTGCAAGTGTTACTATTAGTCATAAAATTATCCAACCCTTAAAAAAAAAATCCAGCCACACCACTTGCATCATTGGCTCCTGCAGCGCCGAATTAACTATGCTGAAATTACCCAGCACATACAAAATAGACTTATTTTACAAATAATGCTTTTTAATTTAATGGCATAACTCCCTTATGTTATGGGGCTGAAGGAAACCAAGAGACTGATTTCATTTCTAGAGCCACTCTGAATTCTGCTGTAAGACCAGCTTTAACCTTTCTCTCTTCGTGGGGAAAAAAAAGTAGATATCTATATCTTACACAAGTAAATCCTGTCACAAGTAAATCTCTTCTGCCTCAACCACCTTTGCTGTTCCTTCCCCTTGGTCCTTCCCAGACCTCAGATCCTGAGCACTGAGCCCACAGAGCTAGCTGCTGTGCTCCAGACGGAGATGTATCTCGGTTCAAGGGAACGTTGGAGCTCAGTCATGCCTGTTTATGTTCTCTTCCATTTTTAAAACAAAGCTGCTCTGGATCTTATTGGCTTCAACCCAGCGGGAGCCCTTCCACTGGCTTCTGTGGGCTTAGATCCAGCCTTTGGCCCTCACTCTACTTACGTCTTGATGAGCTGCAGCAAGCAAGGCAGACAGCTTTGTTGCTTAGCCAATTTTTAACACGCAGCCTAGTGAGTAACTCCTGGATCGCTCACCCTCCTGAGCAGCCTCCTGCGTGACAATTTTTGAAAGAGGTTTGCTTGGATTTTTCAGTTTCAGGTAAACTGTGTCTGGTTTCACTATGGCCTTTCCAGACAACTTTGGCAACTCAGCGGGATCCAGTTATGCAGATGAAGGATGTATTGGTTTGACCATATCAAATCTCATACTAGCCTGACTTTAATTAGCTCCTTGTGGCCTGGTTTTGATCTTAGAAACGCCATGGTAAATCTGGAGTAACTACTCTGAGAAGCAGAGATTTGAGATCAGCGTTTGGCCCCTGCGGTGAAGTTCTGACCTTCTTTTACGCTCCTGCAAGGGCTGATCAGTAAATGGCCACGAGAGCAGCTCCAGGCAAAACCAGACTTCCAGGGCACAGCTTGACAACAGTGCAAAGGACAGGAGGGTCAAGAGTGCCATGCTGTGGAGTAGTTGAAGCTGAGTGCAGCCAAGGGGTATTACTCCTCCCAGGTTCAGTTCAGTGCTAGCACGTACATGAGGATCTCCGCAGAGGTTCACTGGCTCAAATCAGAGCTGCGCTTGGCCCACAGCCTTATAGGGCCCATGAGCAGCTCCCTGCACCTTCTTGTTCTTGCAGCACACGACACTGCCAAATGCTGCTGCTACGTGACATCTTCCTGCCACTCCAGTGCTGTCTTCATACAGACATCCAAACAGCGTGGGCTGCTTGACTGCTACCATGTCTTTGTGAACCACAAATAGCCCGGCTGAGGCACAGGCCGGCGGAAGGTCTGGAAACTACACAAGGTTCTTGGAAGCAACTGATGGCATTTGGCCACTCATATAGGAAATACACTTGTACAAACATGCTTGCAGACAGTTCCTCACCAGCTCCCCATCCCAAAAGGCGTGCCAGGGGTTCGTTCATCCACCTCGGGGATGGCGTTGACCTGCTGGCTCTAACTATTCCCACCCAGCTGCCCCAGTCCTGGTCTTTTCCATTATCCACTAATACTGACCGCTCTGCAATTGTTTCCTTGGAAGCTTATCTGTAACCCTAATCCCAGATCATGCTCTGGTTATTTCCCATTGATCCCTGACCTCCCTGTGCCTTGCTCGCTTTGCAGCCCTTCCAGAAGACACAGTCCAAGCATGGCAGCCTTCTCCTCTGTGACTTCCCTATCAGTGCTGCTGGCCTTTTCACTTGTTTGAGACCTGTATCACCTACAGCCTTTTTCCCCAGATCATGCAACTCCAACAGCATCAGAGTGAAGCATCCGAATACAGGTCTCATTCAAAGTAACCACCACTGAAATGTTCCTACTAGGCCTGCCTGGCGAACAGGCATAGTTTTTGCAGGTTTGATGGTCTGTGCTAGCAGCAGCCAAGCGTACCCCAGGGGAAGGAAAGAGCTCCATTTTGCTTTACCGGCCACCTCCCCTTCACACAAGGCACTGAAGAATCACCTGCATCTCACTCTACTTGAGGTCAATAGGATTTTTGCCACTGATCTCCAGAGGAAAACCATTTGGCTTATACCTTTTTGCTGAATGATACACATAGGTACTTGGAAATGTATAAATATTATGGTGTATGCTGGCACCCAGTCCCGCTGTAACCCCTTCTCATTCTGCAGTTTAGCCCCTATCTATACTGAGTCCTCGATTACCCAGTTTCTTACTTCACCATTGCCAAATCCCCAAGCAAAGCGCACAGGATTCTCACCTAAGTCCCTGCAGACCTTTGCCTGGCAGTGTTGTGGCACAGGCAATAATTTGATCAGGCCAGGTGCGTGGTGGGATGCCTTGAAGTCACTGTTGCTTGCTGCCACCAGCAGCCTATACCTGCACGAGGAGGTTTCTAGGAGTTGCCCCAAAGCCAAGAAGCCCAGATGACCCGATAGAGCCAGCAACTGCCCTCAGATTGAGTAGACGGATAAAAACAACCACGTGCACATCAGTAACTGACACCAACCCCCAGACAGACCTTCACATCAAAGCTTTCCTGCAGGAGAGCCACCGAGTCAGGCACTGATGGGCTCTGCTGGGATGGGAAATCTGGCAAATGCCACAGAGCACGTGGGCTGTCAAGGAGACCTTCTGTGTGAGTTCCCTTCAGGTGCAGACAAAGGAGATCTGGCCCTCTCACGTGCATCAGTGAGGCAGAAAGACACAACTCAGTTGTGAAGTTTTATATAGAAAAATGGGGAGAATTTGATAAAGTGTTAAATTTCAAGATCCCTACAGATTGCCTTGGTACTGTTTGTGTGCTGCTGTGCCCTGTTGACCTCTAAGAAGGCCCTGCAGTGACTGGACAACTAGTAATAATATCTGTTATCTTGGCTAATGGGAGCACAAACAAGACTCTTGGAAATTAAAATGATTTCTCATTTTAAACTTTTCCTTTTCAGCAACAATATTCTTCTCATCTTAGTGAGCTACAAGTGACAACACTTTGCTCTAAGACCCCTGCCTGCTGAGATATAATAGTTTTTCTGTGTTTTCTTTATGAAGGTGCCCTAACTCCTTCAGGTACCTGCATACCTGCCAGCATTTGAAAACTAAAGAAACATCTGGGGAGAGAAACAGGAAGATCTTGCAGCTTTGATTAAACAAAATGAGATTAAGAAAGCCTTTGTAAAACAACTGAGGAACAGGATGCTAAAAAAAGAACATGGGTACACTCCCTGATTAAATACAGGATCTAAATATACATGTGTCTCTGGGTATAATTCTGGTCTGCAGAGGCAGAAACACGGTGCAGAAAGACCCAAGGTGGGAAGAGCAAGGAATGCTGCATGCTAAGGAGAGGAAAAGCCATGTGAAAGCCCCAAGTGAGCTGCACCGAGTACCTGACGGGGCCACAAAGAAAATGGCAAATGACTGTATATTGCCAATAAGTTGCCTGTGTTCTGCTGCATTCTCCTTAGGGGCACAGAGGCTCCTGCCCTCTTCCAGCTCCGCTACTTCAGCTGATTTAGCCCACTGCAGCCAAAACACACGTCATGGTGCAAACAGGCACATGAACTGGTAGCTATGTACACGGTCGGAAAGGGCAGGACTAGAAAGAGTGGCCTGTGCAGAGAAGGAGGAGAGGGGGCAGGTGTGCAACAGCGGAGGGGGCTGCTCGTCTGCATTTAGATGCGCTGGCAGAGCAGTGCTGGGGGATGCTGTGATTCCCCTCCGTGGTGCATGGACCAAGTCAGTAAGGAGCCGGTATGGGATAGTGTCAGAATTTGAAATGGAAATGCATGGTTGCAACCCTAGAAAGGAAACTTGCAAGTGCCGTGGCATGTCTTATTTATTCCAGGATCTGACCTACCACATTCACAAACATCGCTCTCCACCTTAAATGACCCCAGAAAGGAAAAACACTGCAATACATAGCAAGCTGTGCGGTCGCAGGAGCTTGGCAGGAGAGAGCAAGACTTTCAAGGTCATGAAAACATGCAGGGGAACACTATGAACGAGCACTAAGTAGGCGAGCTCAGCAACATGCAGGTACTCGCATGCTGGGGTGGACAGGTATGTGTGAAGAGGAGTTGAATACACGGGGAGCGTGTCTACACGCCCTGAGAGCACAGAGGGGAACGTGAAGCTGTGAGATGACGTGGGTGGACAGCCTCAGAGAGTAAGGGATGGAGCCTTTTGGTGGGAGAAGAGGTGTTTTCCAGGGAGCAGCAGAGCAATGCAGAGCTTTGGGTGTGCCTCCATGCCAGTGCGGGTGGGGAAGCTGGGAGGTGAGGAAAACTGGTGTGGCTGCATACGGGAGCGAGCAGGTGCTGCAAGCAGTGACACACACACGGGGGTAACCCAGCTCCTGCGGACTTCCAGGAGCAGGGAGCGGCTACAGAAATGGCTGCACACATCGGTGATGTGCCTACATACGTACAGTGATTCCTTAGGACACTTACATAAGAGACGGCAGCACCTATTAGACAAATGCTATTTACTGAAGCCTCTTGCCTGTGGTGCTTTCCCTGCATGAGTATCCTATACAGAAAGGATCCTTGGCTGTCGCCATGCATGAGGGAAGACAGCAAGAGAGACTCTGTCGACAAGGGACCAGCACTGGAGAGAAAGCTCATTTAACAGTGCCTGAAACCACTTGCTCCTCTGGTTGACAGCAAGTGCACAATGCAGCCTATGTTACTCAGGGTGTTTTAACACAGCATCCAAGTCCGTGATCTCACAAATCCCAAGCTGGGTCTTAACATTAACCCTAACATTAAAACACCAGGGCAGAGTGTAATGAAGTGTCCCATACCTTGGGTTTATACAATGGAAACCACTGCAGCCTGCAAGGCTTTTACGCAGAATAATAAAGCTGGCATGGAAGACATGCTTCTGGTCTATAAAACAATGCACCAAGCATCGTCACCAAGTTGTTTAAGAGCAGCAGCATGTTGCTTAGCTGCTAAAACCCTCACCTCACCTCCACCTCACACCATGGCCTCCTCAGGCTCAGAGGGAGGAGGGAAGGGCTGCAACTAGATATTCATTACAGATCAGCTCCATGCAGGCCACCTTGGGTCAATGAAGTGCATGCAAAATTGCCCTAGCACTAGCCCAGCTGTCTGCCATGCAATGGAGCTCGGCATCAATTTCCCTGGCCACCTGAAACAACAAAGTGAAGTGCAGGTGCTGCAATTCTTCTGCTGGGAAATAATCGTTCTTACCCAGAGCAAACAGGTTTGGCTAGATGTGCTCAGCAAACATTCAGAGCACAGGATACTTAAAAGGCACAAAATGATGCAAAATTAGGTTAGACCTTTGTTTTCTTGGGAGATTCAATTGCTAGTTTCTGGACTGTGGGCTGATTTGGTAGTACTTGGGGCACACAGAGACCCTGTATATGTGGAAAATGCTACACGTGGAAATGCCTTTAGAACCTGAGAAACACACACCTGCAGAGAGTAAAATTACAGCCATTTCTTTACAAAGCTACAGAAGCAGATAGTACTATCCCATATATTTTAAATAACAATAATTTTAAAAATTGGGATTATTTACAAAGGAATGCAAAGAAATGCACACAGGGATTTGTATGGTTTCATTTAAGCCGTATAGTGAGATGACAAATCCCAAGCACTCACAACAGACATAGCTGGTAAAATCTGAAAGCATGAAAGAAGAATCATAGCCTACGTGCGTGCAACTGTATAAACATATCTACTATGTTAATCAGAAAAAGTACTGATGCTGCATGCCTCTGCCTTGTCCTTGGAGCAGAGCAGCTCTGCTGGAACTGCCGAGGTGGCCAGGGCTGGACAAGGGCTGTCCTGAGTGTGTGCTACCAGCACAAGAGGTGGCTCAAATACTTTCCTGCCATCACCACTTTCTCTCTCATTTTTTTTTTTTTTTTTTCTTCTTCTTTCTTTTACTTGAATGTGCCTGCTCTGGGAGAACCCCTGAGCACTACCTGGTTTGAGGATAAGCCCAGTATCATTCACCCAAGTTGTCCTTCCTCCTGGGGCCTCTACCCTCAGCCAAGCAACGTATGAAGCCCCACTCTCCTGAAAAAAGTTTTCCAGTAACTCAAGCCTTAAGCTGCCTTTGCACCCTATCGCTCAGCAATAGAGAAATACACCTAGATCTAACACCACAGGGTATGGGGGTCCTGCTCAGCCTGGTATTGAACC
>NW_009621434.1:15084-16676 GCF_000690535.1 Cariama cristata | reverse complement strand
AAATAGTGGCGGGTCACCCCACTTGAACCACTCCAGTTTCAGGGTCTGAGACATGAATTATAAGCAGTCTTCAGACCTGCAGAGGCCAAGAAAGGCATCTCGGTGGATTTTAGCAGCTTGACACTGAGATTTCAGCAGACCTTGCAAATGCCCAGCCCTGCAGAGGGGAGGCAGCAGCATATCGCAGTGGTGGATTTTAAACAGACTGGTTGCAGAGTAAATTTAGCACAGGGACACTGGGGCACACTCCAAGTCATACTCCAACTTTCCTTCCTTTGCTAAAGTGCTGGCGGTGCATGCTCTCCCAGCTTCAGGGGAGCACCAGCCCCTTCCCAATGTCTTCTCTGGGGCAGTGGGGGAGTCTCCATGCTGCACGGCACCTAAAGCACTTACTGTCATGTCGCATCTTCCCAGCAGCTCTGCGTGGCCTTGGGCAGGGATGCTGACAGCCTGCCTGGCATGGACAGAGGAGCCCAATGCTGCAGCTGTAAGACAGACTCTCCCTGGATAGCCTCAGACAGCAAAGGCAGGCCATTTCAAGTGGCTGGTTAGAAATTAGTATTTTTGCCAGTAGTCTATGTCAGAACAGAGTTCAGTGAGGGGAAGAGAACATGGAAGAACAATTTCCCCGTCTTCTCAGTAAATGAGGATTATTAAGAGCAAGGAGGTCCCTCTCATTGTTACCAGCAAGAGCAGAAAAAAAGCCACTTTTCCATCACGCAACAGCATTCCGCTGGGAGAAGAAAAGTCCATCCTCTCAGGCTCACAAGCTGAAATGACACAACTGGCTTAAGCCCCCAGCCCCAGCAGTGCCAGTGCCCTGCAGGGTCACTCCAGCCCCAGCCCTCGTGCACTCCCAGGGCCAGCACAGAGGGCCAGGAGCTGCCCGGAGTGCGGGGTGCCAGCGTCAGGAAGAAATCTTGTATTAGAGGACTTGCCAGATTTGTGTGAAAGGGAAGGAGCAGGACACAGCTGCCTTCTCCCCAAGCCTCCCAGTAAGTTTGCAGGTGGTGGTGCTTTCTTCACCTTGCTGGGTTTCAGGCAAATAAATCCTTTCCAGCTAAAACAGTAGCCCTGAGCTGGTCTGATAGCGAGTGCAATTCGTCTTGCAGCTGCAGAAGGTGTATTTTCCCATATATTTTATATTTTGCCTTTCTTTCCCCATGCTAAAAATACCTTGATGTCCTTCACATAGACACTCCTCATTCTACCTCTGGCAGGGAAAAGGAAAGGGAAGCCGGGGACTCACTTGAAAGTTTTGTTTCCTTTACTTCACTGGAATGAAACTGCAGAGCGGTGCTTCCAGGAGGGAGGCACCTGTGCCTGGAGCTGGGAGAGGAGCAAGGACAGACACTGCCGGTACTGCTTCCCCTCCAGTTCCTGGAGCTCTCTCCTTCCCATACACCTAATGTAATGGAGACCTGGCAGAGGGCTAGCACACACCCTCTGTATGCAGCTCCAGATACAAATAGAGAGGCCACTTTCCAAGTTAGGTGGCCGAATGTGTAAGACACAGCTAGTGCAGCCACCCCAGCTGCTCTCGCTTCTCTGCTGTTTGCAAGAAAATGGGGATTTCACCTCCCTTTCAGCAG
>NW_009621434.1:0-15053 GCF_000690535.1 Cariama cristata | reverse complement strand
CAGTTGTCAGGCAGACCATGAACATGCCTTCCTGGGGTTTTTTTGCCTCTTCTTCCTGCAGTTGGCCCAGATTTCCCCACAAGCAGTGCCTGCCAACCCTTGCTGAAAAAACAGAAATCTTAATGCAAACCTTGTTTACATTTACTCTGACCTTTATTAGGCTGTCAACGGGGGCTCATTTTGCTCCACCACACCCATGGTGTCCCTCAGACTGCCTCTTCCTGAGCTGTCAGGACCAGAAACATGCAAAACCCATGGCAATTCTTCCTGCCATGGTCACGCTTCACTGTTATGCTGCCCTTCCCCATACTGCAGATGAGTCTTTTCAAAGGCCACGGATAAAAGGAATAGGGTTAGGGACCAAGTCCCCACCTCAGCTGCATCCTTCTACCCCTTTCTTGCCCCAGGCTGTGCAATTCAGGCAAGTGCAATGAATGGGAAAGGTCAGAGGCGAGATCTGTATTCTGAGGGCTCAGATGAGTTCCTGTCACTGTTACACACACTAGCAAAGTTGGGGCTCAAAAGGCAGGGTAGTGGCATGCCTGGGGCAGCCAAACCAGCAGGACTGTACCAGCAGGGCAGGCTGGGTCCAGCAGCATAGTCAATAATGAAACAACATACTTTCCCCTTGCACTGAAGTCACCTGGAGCGCAATTAATGCCTTTCCATTCATGGACATTAAGTATTTCAAAAGGATAAATAACAAATACCATCAACATCTTTGCCAAAGAGGCTGAGGCACGGGCTGCTGAAGCAGCTCATTCTGAAGCCTTGGCCACTCAGCAGCAGAGACAGGGATGGCATGGATCCCTGTTTGCCCAAATCTGTGCTGTAACCACCAGACCACAGCCCCTCCTGGAGCCCACTCTGCAATACAGAGTGAACAAGTGCTCATTTAGGGTGGGCAGCTCCTGGGGGCAGCAAAATCTTCAGCAGCTTCTTCTGATGGGGTGGGAATGGGGAATACACACTAGTTCTCTTACAGTGGCCAAACCCCACATCTGCCCAGAAAACCTCTCCCTAAGCAGGGAGACGCCTGCAGCTCTAAAGACATCCAGGAGCAAGAATTGGCCTCCCTAACTGTTTATATGATATTCAAAGGGAGACCAAGAAAGAAACACAGCTCTGAGAATCAGGATTTCCTACTATGTCCTGGGACTGTCCTGGCAATGCCCTGCTCTCCCCACTGCTTCGGCATCCCCCCAAGCACCCCCCTGGCGAGGCATCCCCACCCCTCGCAACGACACCCCGGAGAGGCCGGCAGGCACGCTAGGCACTCTGCATGGAGAAATTTAAGACTGTTTTCCTCTCCCCCTTGCCAGGCTCGGCTGGGTCAGACGCAGTGTTTGGCAAGAGAAGAGCTCCCTGCTAATTTTAGCCTCCGGCTCTCCACCCAGGCAGCAGCAGCTCAACCGCTATGGAAAGCTGGGCAGCACCGAGGTAATGGCTGGGAGATGCTGCCTTCAAACAGCCCACGCGGCCACACGCTGCCAGCTCAATATAAACCGGTGGCGGGCAGGGGGGAACTGCACTGACTCGGGCTGAAACAAATCCCTCTGCCATCACCCAAAGACGGAGCAAGAACAAATTGCGGCTCCCGAGCAGATCTGCTCCCAGACCCAGCAGCACTCGCAGGGCTCACTGTCTGCCCAGAGGGATAATTTAGGCTGCAAACTCACAATAGGATCCCATGTGTTTTACATATTTTTGGACCGATCTGGAGCTGGTGCACCTCAGACCCCAGTGTGCCATGCCACTTCGCAAACAGCACTTGTACGAGAGCCTGGTCCGGCTCCCTCCCATAACGGCCCCTTCTCCACCATGCTGCCTACTATGAAATGGTTCGCTGGAAGCAGGATGCTCTCACCGCTGAGGCTGACAGCTGTAATGTCGCAGTCTCTGCTGTGGGAGTTGGTGCTTGGGGTGGGAATTGAGCGAGGTGAGTTTTCCCCTGTGCCTGGATGCAAACTTGCACTGGTTCCAGCAAACGCCTGTCCCTCTGTGTAAGGGAAAAAACCCAAAAGGGCAAAGAAAGAAAGACAGAAAGGGAGCTCTGAGGATTATGAAAGGAGCAGAGGTAGCATGAACCTCAGCAAATCTAGACTGTTTCTGGATTAAATGCTACCCGACTATGGACCACAGAACTATGAATAAACCAAGCATCTTTTCTTTGATTTTCACTGTACCTAGAGAAAAGGGACTTTACATCCTTCATAAATAAAGAGGAACATGTGAAAAATTCCTGACTACATTAACAAATCCTTTTTCTAAGAAACAACTGGCAAAGTGCTGAACATTTGCTAGATGCCCAAGACAAAACAGGTAACCACACTCTGCAAATCGGGTAGAGCAGCTGCAGCACTGAGCACAATGCTCTACACAGGAAAACCAGATGTCTTGGCAGACACTGACTACAGTAACAAGCCACTGTGGTACTAATTTTCAAGACACCAAACACTCTTATGACACCAAATACGTTCTTAACCATCTCAGTAGAACTGCTTATGGTCCCCACCAGCTTCTGTAATTACTATCCCTGCATTTTTCTCCACCCCTTTTAAAACTCTGAGTCAGTGGTCTACTCTGTGTCCTCTGACTCCTTTCTACATCTCCCCTCTTTTTGATCCCTGCACCCGAGACTGTCAATTCCAACCTCTCCGCTCCACTGAAATCCCAAGTATTTGCTTCTAATTTAGCCTTCAGTTCCTTCACCCTTTCAACTTTTTAGTGGCCACTGGCATTTTCTGACCACTCTGCTCCAACACTCGTCTCACTATGCCCCATTTTTGGCCATGTCTTACTTTTCTTAAATAATCCATGTCATTTGTATTCCCAAATACTGCCTCTACCCTCCTGCTGGTGTTGTCATTCACTTTTCTTTCTTCCTCTACTTCTGCATGAGCTGCAAGACTTGCTAAAATATTTCTTTCCCCTCCTTGATGTACCTATGTCAGATATCTAATTCAAACACAGTTACAAGAAAAAGGTGGAAACAGAATTTACAAAGGATCCAAGTTTAGGAAAAAAAACCCAACTAATCATGCCATTTGGGAAGCACAGGGTTTTGGCACAAAGCACTCAAGAGAGAGTACTGGAAAACCCAGAGTTAATTGGCAAAGCAATTACAATTTGGGAAGCAAAGGAAATCGGCCACATGGCTGGAGCTGATGGAATGCAGACAGCGATCAGACAGTACAGAAAAACTGAAATAATACTAGCTAGACTGAAGCAGGGGGACAGTAGGAGTTCAGAGAGGGAGCACATCCTCCCCTGCCCCACCAGCACACACAAAAAACCCTCCTCCCCACTGCTGCAAGTGGTGTGAGTCAGTGAGACGCACCTGGAAACAGCTTGCAACATCTGCAAGGAACAGCAGCACGTTCAGAGTAATCTCAAGTGCAGAGCATGACTACTGGACAGCATTAGCATCATCAGAACCCCTTCAGACTAGCAGCAGAGAAGGAGACAAGAGCTCAACAAGAGCAAAAAGGAACATGAAAGGCGGAGACATTTATTAGCTGCAGACTGGGTGCAGGTGAGCAGCACCCTGCCAGCAACAGGAAAACTGCCAATGGATGAAAAGGCATTGGCAGGAAAAGCGAATTAAATTCAGGCTGAATGCTGGCAATCTTAGCTCCACTACTGGAGCACGTAAACAACACGGGCAAGTAAATACCCATGATCAGCTACAGCCAGTGTCCATGGAGGAAAGGAAAACACCCATTACCAAGGTTAAAGCCTGTCAAACCCTGATCTCACAAAGGGCCTCCAATTCCCTGAAGAGGCAGGAGACCAAAACAGCAGAGACAGAATTAGAATACATCTATCCAAGGATAAGTAAGCTCCAAACATAGCACAATCCGGAGCAGTATAACTGTCCTTCAACTCACACACCTTACAAAGCTCTTCCTGCCCTAAGGAAGTAGCTGCAAAAGAGCTGGAACAGGAACGGCCCCGGGAATCGGCAATGGAACCAGAGCAGCCCAGGCACCTGCGCACAACGAGGTGATGAAGCAACCCCCGCCATGCTCCTCGTGCCACAAACCTGATTGCTTAGGCCCTCAAGAATTAAACACCTTTATAAAGAGGGTTTTGCCCCTGCCTGTGAGGGGAAAGGAGAATGATGGCTGATACCAAACCACTTCTGGTGCTTGAGGTGCTTGCAGCTGGTGGCCTGGCCAGTGTGTGCAGACAAACCAAGCATCATCTTGGTAAAACCTTTTTCCACAGACCACCATTTGGGCTGCGTTTGACACTGAAGCTCTATGAACTTAGATCCATGCAGATGTTTACTTGGGGAAGGGGCACAGTCCTAGAGGATCATCACCTGAGGCTTGGGAAGAGTTAGACCTGCTGAGTTTAAGCAAAAGGGTCTACATAACCTATGTGGCAAAAAGAAAAATAAAAATCGAAAGATGAAGTGGTTGGCAACAGTAATGCCAAGGCTGCTGTCAGGATGCTTGTCTCAAAATCAGCGGGAAGGAACACAAGGATTCTTGGAATAGTGAATTATATCAGACAAATTATAAATGCTTGAAAAAATGTCCTTCAGAGCCAAAGCATCCTACAGGCACAGGGCTTGAGTTTCAACCGAGAAACTGAAAAAGAAATTATGCAGGCTTAGTGTTTTGAGAATAAGCAGTGATTCAGTGATCCACAGCTGACTCATTGGTTCGTTTTGCTGTACAAGCTTGTTTTATAAACTGAACATAAGCCTAAGAGGGAGATGGCAATTGCAGACACTTGCTAGCAGAGGCCACAGAAATGCAGGGGAACCCAGCACAGCAGCACATTATACCATTGCCTGTCTCACAGACTCACAGTATGGTTTGGGTGAGAAGGGACCTTTAAAGATCACCTAGTCCAACACCCCTGCCATGGGCAGGCACATGTTTCACTAGATCAGGTTGCTCAAAGCCTCATCGAACATAGCTTTGAATGTTTCCGGGGATGGGGTATCCACAACTTCTCTGGGCAACCTGTTCCAGTGCCTCACCACCTTCGTGACTAGAGGCAGTTCCCTCAGCCTGCCTTTGCGTGCCCTGGCCCCTTCACCATCTGGAAGGCCCTGGGCCAGGCCCACGGCCCACGCACCACTGTCCTGGGCTAGGGAGACCAGGAGAGGACAGGAGTCCCGAGGCAGTCGCCAAAGTACCAAATAAGAGAGGAGGAAAGCATTTTTACTATTCTTTTTCCTGTTTTATTGTTGATTTTTTTAATTGCTTATCGCCAATCTTAAAAAGGACTCCTAATGAAGAAGCAAGAAGGGACCTTAACAGTCAAGGCCAGCACTTCTTCCTGGCAGAACTGCAGTCTCCTGCTTCTCCACAGAAACAGCCGTCCCTCCAACTTCTTTGCTTGATCTGTTGCTATTCTTTGGCCACCACCACGGAGGGTCTGGCTTCATCTTCAGCCACCCATGGGGCAGCCTTGTCCTCCTCAGCATGAGGAAACCCTACCTCCAGGCCCCAGGGACCTCAGTGGTCTCTGAGGGACTCCTCCTGTCCCCCCAGCGCAGCAGCCTGCCGGAAGCCATGGTGTCTCATCCCCTTTTCTTGGGGCTCAGAGCAGAAGAGATGGCACCCCTTCAGGAGGGCTAAAGGATGGGAAAGAAGGGCTCACACAACCCATGGCATTCAACAAAATAATTGTTGATGCCAGGAGATGGAGCAGGTGAGCCCACAGGATGGCCAGGTGCAGAGGCTTGGCCTCACAGATAATTCATGTGACGATGGTAGGGTGCCAGCTGGGCGCTCCTGTGACACCACTGCCATGGCATCATGGAGGGGAGCCCTGGCAAGGTGTAGTGGTGCCAGGTGAGCCATACCGGAGGTGGATCCACTTCCATTGGTTCTTCTGGATCTTTGGGTAGATCCACCTCCATGGGATCCACACCATCAACCACATGAGTGATGGCCATCGCTACCATGCAGCTGATGGTGTCCCCCCTCTGACACTGCCTCCTCTTCCTCTGCCTCTCATGCAACCACCTACCTGCCTTCCCACGCAAAAGTGGGCAGCCTTGCTGCTGTGGGATCTCTTTCTTCCAATCACCCTTGGAACCTAAGGGCCTCAAAGCTCAGTGAATTAGGGGCCAGCAGCCAGGGTCCTTGTATTTATAGGGCCTGGAACAGAATGCAGTAAAGTGGCTCATGACATCAGGAGGCCATTGCGATGGCAATGCATGTGGCCAAAGATGTCTGTTCTGGCTGCTAGGTGGCCTGTGGCCTGAAAGATGCCCTACCGTGGGAGAAGGAGGAGGGCTGGGGGGTGGCTAAGGGCCCCTTTCCTGGGGATTGCTTCCCTGCACCATCCTGCTTCCCCCCTGGGCACACAGACTGCTGTCCACCTCCCCTCACGTGTCCTAGGCTCCAGCCCCCTCCTCATCCTATGCCTGGGGTCCCCTGGAGGAGATAGTGGCCACTGTGTTCCAGGAGGGTCAGGAGTCCTCAGTAACACCCCACCAAGCCAGCTCCCTGCAAGCAGCTCAGCCCCGCCATGCTCAACGGTGGCTGTGAGGGGGTAAATCATCCAGACATCCCACCAGTGGAAAGGGAGGCACAGCCAGCCCACACAAGGTCTCCCAGCAGTCCATAAAGTCATCATTGACCACTAGGTGTTGTGTGGGCCATTCTTTGCTGTCTCCCAGCCCTGAGCGTGGAGCACGGAGAGGTGCCATCTCCTCTGCACAGAGCCCCGAGGGAGAGGGGAGAATGGGCTCAGCCTGCCAAGCCGGCACAACAGGAGGAGTCTGTCGGAGGTCACCGAGGGAGGTCTGTGGGGCCTGGAGGTGGTGGGGTTTCTTTCCACTCTAAGGTTCACCCTTGCTCTGTTCTCTAGTTTTAAGGACAAACCTCCTCACTGCTGGGTTGTTGGGGGTTTTTTTTGCCCCTAATAAGAAAGGGGCAACATACAACCTGGGAAAAACTTTAATAATATGTTCATTCTTAACACCTTGGCTTGGGTGTTATTTTGAATTTCTAAGTAGATGCAACTACTCCCTCCCATTGGTATGAGAGTACAGACTATGGGTCATAATTGCTGTTCACAAAATTTTGACTGAAATAGGCATGCATTGATGTTTTCAAGGCACAGGAATTGCAAAATGAGACTTCTTATATTTACTCCTTATGTTCAGCAGACACTTTATTTTCAAGGTGCACCTCAGGAAATTATAGGTCAGTCAAGTTGGATAGGAAAACTTGGTTTTGGCAGATTGTTGGTTTATTTTGCATTTTTTATTGAAAACAAGTAAAACCCTCCCAAATCGCCTGCTTACAACAAAACATGGACTGTGGCAGCTAATGCTGAGTGAGCTGCTGCAGCAGGTAATTGAGGTTATTAGTACAGGGTGGTCTGGACAGGATATTCCCAGCCCATTATAAATTTTTTTCTGCAGCTTAGATGGGGTTAATAGCACCCAGACACGACTACTGCAATTTCACAGAAAATAAGATTACGAAATATAAATAAAACTAATTTAGGAAGTGAAGTATTTACGAGAAGGACTGGAGATATCTTAACTAGGCTCAAATGAACAGCAGCACTGAGGAAGCTGTCGGAGTTGCCAACACCAAATATACGGGCCAAGTCAAACAGCCCATGCTAATGACATGGAAATAAGTGGCCTCTTGAAACAAGGCACAAACAGATTTATTTAGAATGGCAGGAAAAAAATACACATACCATTAATGTAGATTATCCTCACTTCAAGAGAGCTCTACTAGGCAATTCTGCAGCTTAACAGGTGATGATGCAGATGAAATATTTTTACTGGTAAATGGGATATAACAGTATCTGACAATGAACTACTACTTAGTGTGTGTGAATTTACTCAATTTCAGTGAAACACGGGCTTTCGTATAAGCCTACTAGTTCCTAATACTCACAGTCCGGAGGGCTAGCGGAAAAGGGCTGGCAGAAAAGTAAGTTAAAAAGATTAAACATGACTATGGGGTCTTCCATAAGAGGCAAGTCTTTAATCTATATTCAGTGTTTTTATATTACTGAGTAGCACTGGCTGACAATTACTCGTATTTGGCTCAAGTGGAAAAAAAAACCCACCAAAACCCAAGAATATTTAGACTGACTGAAATCAACTTCAAGGTCACTGAGATGGAAACTAGGAAGGAAGAAAACCCCCATGGATGATGCAAAGGCCTGGGACTTACCGTTTGCATCTCTGACGGAAAACAGTGACACAGAAAAGCAAGAATAGCACAAGATGCAATACTTTCGCCCCATAGGGTATCAGATAGACCTACAATGTAAAGTAATAGGTGACAGCTTTTCCAACTTCTAAAAACAAGGGGGATAAGAAGCCACATTAACCTCTTTTCCTCAAAAAAAAGAAATCTCAAATGGGAAGTAGTCGCAGAATGCTGAAATAACTAAGCCTTAGGAAATAATAAAATCAGAATTAGTGACTTTTTGAGAGGGTCACTGATGCTTCAGGGGGACTCACAGGTCTACCTTACAATCTTTGGATTGTCTGAAATGATCCAACATCTCAAAGACTAATTGAATCTCATTATTCTGTGTAGTTTATTTAATGTCTTTATTATGCCAACATGAATTATTGTTCTGAGATGTCTTTGGAGAAAGCTGATTTACTTAACAACAACGTTGCCCCAGATGATCTTAGCATCTGAAAGCATAGGGGACTCCCTCCAGATGAGGAATATCAAAGCTTTTGTGCTTTCACATGGGAAAGTCTTCTCAGGAAAACAGAAGTACAGAGGAGCTCTGGTCAAGATGCCAGTGTATTTTGATTTGGCTGATTACACACACAGACTGTGAATTTCTAACATCATGAAAAGTGTAAGTATCTAAGGACCAGGTTCACATCTGTTTCCACACAAGGCATTTCATGGATCTTTCTAAATAAGCCAGCATATTTCCTTTTCTGGAAAGCCCTTCTCAGTTATTACTGCAAGCCTGAAAAAAGCAACTGAATTGGGAAGTGACTGGAAAAGGGAACATCAATGCACAGCAAGAACAAATAGGAAAGAGAGACTCAAAGAGCAACAAAATATATAACCCCACCAATTCTTGAGGCTATCGTTGTAAATGCTGTAGAAAGAACCCCGTCATCACTCCATTCCTCACTGCCACAACCTACAAGGCAACCTATGTCCTCAGGAAAACATCCTGCCTTTTACCATATTGCATACATCTGTAATTCCAAACCGCCAGATGAAAGATGATGATCTCTCAGCACCACTCTTCCTTCACATCTGCCTGAACTTGCAGGCCAGAGGAGGCAGAGCCTTCACGTTACCATATCACATGCAGAAATGCATCTCCAGAAGACAATAGCATTCTTCTGCCAACCCCACAGCACGGAGGAGATGCACAGGAGGGCACCACTCCGTGAGATCCAAGACATCCTAATCCAGTCTGACTCGAAACAGGAAGGTGTGGTACAGGAATACATGCTGTGTTGGCACAGCACTACACAAATCTGTCACAGGTAATGTGTACATAAAGGGATGGTGCAAGATTTTATTTATAATGATAACATGTAACCTTTGCAAATGATTTGGGGATTTTCTGGGGCCAGACAAACTGCAGGCCAGGCTCCAAGAAAACACTCACAACCTCTCACTCAGTGCACAGGGAGCCAGGCACTCATTGCCGCTCCACAAAAAGGTTATTTAAGAGTCAAATCCCTACCTGACTTCAAGTCAAGAGATGAAAAAAGCCAGGTTCACAAATTACCTGCAGTACATGCCTCAGCAGCAGTGAAAGGACATACTGGCTCAGGACAAGTATGGCATAGCAAGCATGAGGTCCAGGCATCCTCCGGCTGCTGTGTCAGTGAACCTCACAACCAAGCTAGAGTACAATTCAAATTGGTCTCCGTGAGTCTGGCTTCTCCAGTGAGTCTGTGATAGTGGTCTGTGCTGTGAATGTGGGCCTGGGGATGTTGACTCACTTTACATACACCAGTGCAGGGCAAGATGTGACAGCCCTCCAGGGAGGCTGAACTGATCTCCTGGAAGTGAAAAATCTGCCGCACCTGCAGTGACCATCCTTCTCCCCACAGCTGTAGCAGCCCACGATGTGCTTTGGGAAACGGTGTTGTTTGGCAGCAGTCCCTGTGAATGAAGGTGTCCCTAGTGTCTTCAAAAGTACAGAAATATCATACGCAAATTTCATGGTATAGACGTTTCCCTGTTGCCAACAGTTTTCTTCAGTCAGGATGAGGTGCTTTAGGGGTGATAATGCAGTTTAACTTTTCCTCTGGGTTAACAGTTTCCATGGAGAGGAAATAGATACTTCAGCCACCACTGGAGAGCCACACGGTCCAATCTCTCCCCATGGGCACGCAGTAACCTTCGGTGCAATTAGCTATGCAAAAGAGCGATACTGTGCATGTACAAGCAAGTAGCCTTGTGTGTGAGGAATTGCAGAAGTCAGCCCACGTGCATGTGAATGAATCTGCATATGTAGGTGTGCTCACGCTTATGCATAGGTGTTTCTGAGGGTGCCTGGGCAGGGAGGCTAAAGAAGGAAGTCGATGCATTACATTAAATGAGCAACTTCAGCCTTCTGCCAGCTACTTTTCTCATACAAACACATGCACCTGCCCATTCACACCAACACTTGAGTCAGGCTTTTAAGTAACACATGCTGCTTTGTAGTAGCCTGGATACCTGAAGATCAGAGAGCTCGCCATGGTGGGGGAGGTAAGAAACCAATTTTCTGGGAAAGGGATGGGACACTAAACGTATACACACTGGGGAGGTGGAAGTCTTGCCATAAGGGCTTTTTTTATTTGCACATCTCCATGGTTTCTTCTGAACTCCTCCTATTTCCCACTTCAGAGAATGGGACTGCATGGTAGCGAGTTAGAAAAGCAGCAGTCTGAGACACTAGAAGTGAGACACAAACCACTTGTCACAATCCAAGATAGGAAGATAACACACCCCCAGTGTTATTTACACGCAACAATAAAATGTGGAGGAACAAGGGTAGGTTGAAGCAGCTGGGAGAGGCAGGTTAAAGAAGCGTCCCCCAATCCCTTGTTCCTTCAGGCTGCCCCTCCCAGCAAACTAATCTAATCCTGCACACCCTGCTTGTGCCTGGCTCAGCATGACGGTTGTACCTGCAACAAAGGAAATCAGTGCAAGTGATTTAAAGTCTCCCGAGATACCATGCGTGGTCTTTGCAGCAGAAAAAAGAGTCTGTACAGCAACGGCTGGGAATGACCTCACCTCCAAGTTTCTTCAGGGATTGGGATTTGCTTTTACTATGTTGACACAAGGTTTTAAAGCAAAGGGTAGCCATTGCACATCCTCCTTGCCTGCAAGCACAGCTCGCTGACGCCAGCCTTGCTCCCTCAGAGTCATACCTTTCTGCATGGGCGGGCGAGATGAGGCACTGCTGGGCACAGAAAACCAGCCTTTCCATCCAAATAGAGCATTGCAGCAGCTCTGGAAAGAGGCAGTGTCTTGAGGTGGGGGTCTTCCCTGAGGAAGACTTGTCCCTGCCCTTGCCCCTTCCAGCTGTGCTGCCAAGCCAACGGCATTACAGCAGTAAAGGTAGGGCACAGGACTCACTCTCCAGACCTGGCTTGCTCTGTGCCTTACTGGTATTTTCTCCCTTCCCAACACCTCATTCGCCCTTGAAATAAGAAATTTTCCCCATCTCCAGCATTCACTTGCGGGACCAAAGTGCACTGTGTAGCAGCTAGTAAAGATGAGAAAAACATTTCTACTGGAGAGCCCACTCTATGGAGGTTAGTGCCTGTCAGCAGTGGGAATAAGCAGACTGTCCCCAACTCCTTGGGTTTCTTGGCAGGGAGGCAGTGTCCTGCCTGTTACAACTTGTTTTGGATGACAACAGGCCACATTTCATGTGAGGTGAGTCGTGCCCATCTTCAACTCACATAAGCATGCTTGTTTTTCTTCACTCAGCTGTAAACATGCTTAAGATTCCTATAAATACCTATTGGGCAGCAGACCATGCTTGCTTAAAAAAAGAAAAAAAAAGAAAAAGGCAAACCCCACAACAACAGGAACAGAAACACCCTCCTGCCCACAAAAGACAACAGTCCTGCCACTAAGGCTCCCTGGGAAGAATATGTAGGAATACCTTGATACAGTCGCATCACAAAAAAAAAAGATTTTTTTTGACCAGACCAACTGCTTATTTCAGCATCACCTTCAAAGGAAAGTTATCACTCATGAGATCCCATACTATCATCCGTCCCTGTCCAGCCCATCCCAAACATGCCTGACAGCTAGAAAAGGGCCCAGATCAACTTAGGCATGCATGAATCCCAACCCAGGGGGTATACCAAGCATGAATTCTGCACCTCAGGATGGTGTCTCAACCTTTGACTTTAACGTTACAGCAAAATAAACCTCACGGCCAGAGCCTCTCCCAGCATACGGTGATGCAGTGCTGTGGAAGCCAATGGGTACCAATGATTACAGCATATTCTCCTAGGTCCTTTATTCTCTTTCATCCAAACTTATTTATATACTTAACTTTGTTGCATAGCAGAGCTGCATAGACATCAAGGGAGGACAGTCAGGGCCCTCAATTTTTAAGCATCACTTACTCACCCAGGCTGTCTGACATTTGCTTCCTCCACTACACACTGATCTGGTGGGGGAAGAGGAAGGGAGGAGCATAAAGCTGGGGAGGATCCACCATGCCTGAAGACTTGCTCTAAGGCGCTGACCCAGGAGCAGGGCTGATGTGGGGGCATCACAGTGGCTTATGCTCCACTCCATGCATGCCTGAGAGATAAGGGAATATTTTCTGTGACTCCTAATAGGCTTGCAAGAGGAGGGCTCACCTCTCTGGAAAGAGAAAACATACTTGGCTTTCCATACACAGGCTGTTCTGCCAGGCCTTTTGGGGAGGCAAGAGGAAACTCTGTTACTGACACAGGAGGTGGAAACAGTGTTCTCCTCGAGATCTCCTTCCAAGCCCAGCAGCTCTTCAGCTTTCTGGCCTCAATGGAGGGAGCCTCCTAGCCTTTTGCCCAGAAAAATTACCCAATAAACAGCCTTTGTATTTTATCATTAATAACTGGGGAAGCTGTTGCATCAGATAAGTTGAGGTGGTAGCTCTTGGTTGGTCCCAGGTGTGACTCACAGTAGGGCTCCCACCTGGGACGTGACAGAAAATAATGCAGAAACAAGAGGGGAAAAGTATTAGCTGCCCTGAGAGTCACTCCCTCCTACACCAGCTCCCTGGCATCTCTGGAAGGAGTCACCCCGTGGAGTCACAAACACAGCCACCCCAGTCCCCAGAGAAGGAAGCATTACTTAGTTTTAACAGCCAAAAGGAAACAAATACTATTTGTCTGGCAGTCCAACTTCTGATTTCTCTTAAAACACAACAGGCTTTTAGAGGTACTAGGGCAAGAGGAAGGGTGGGGAGGGTCACAGATTAACCTTCCTCCTCTTAGCAAGTTCCCAGATCCTGGCCACGAGGCCAGGAAAACATGACGCCAAGTGCCCAGCGTGCCCGCAGAGCCTCGGCTCTACAGGCAGAGCTGCTCTCCCTCCATGATGCTGCAGAGCCGCGAGGAGCTGCCTGCCAGAAGATTTCACCCTCCCACCCTTTCCAGCAGCATTTAAATGCCTTCCACATGCAATGACCAGCAACACGTCTGGTGGATTTGGGAGAATCTGGACTTTTATATAATTGAACTTTAATGTAATTATTTCCCTCATCTTCTGTTTTAGTTGGTAGTGACCGTTGTCATGTCACTGTTTCCAGTTTCAGTCTTAGAACAGAATGACTTTTATAACAGAAATGAAAAATAAGCCTGTCTAACAGCAAAAGGGAAGAACCCAATTCATAAGAAAAGTTGTTTGCTCCTACGCATCTCTTCTGTCCTCACACTCTCCGCCTGTTTCTCCCATTGCATTGCTGGCAGCAAGAGGACTGTCAGCTGTACAGCTCCAAACACCTGACTCAGCCCCACTCTCCTTGTAACCACTATTTTAAATACCTCCAAGTGGTTTATTTTCTCCGTTGCTGCACCACACAAGTCCTCTACGTACCTCTAGTCTTCTCGAAGGATCTTTGGGGGGTATTGGCAAAGCGGTGTACAGTCAGAGGCTTGGCTAGATTGCATGAAAGATGTAACGCAAAGTAGTCTCATAGTGCAACCCATCTTCTCGTGTCCCAACTAATTCCAGCAGGCATAAAAAGCAGATTATAACTAGAGGATTTAGCCGAGCCAAAGAAATCAGATCTCTTACACTGTTGGAACAATAAATATGTGTTTTTAGCCTTAACATCACATATAATATGGAACAAATGGACAAGCTGAAGTCCTGTAATGGACTTTGTGGGACTAGACATTCATGGAGCTCCTTGCACAGCCACAGTCTAAAGCGTTGAGACTGAAACCAAGCCTGACTCATGGGAGTAAGTATCCCGGGTTTTATAATGTGTAACGATGGGATCAAGATACTGAAAAGTATTAATAGTTAAATGGTCACATGTATTTGAAAAATAATCAAATTAGATTGGCACCAAGCACTGATATAATTTTAAAAACAGCAGCAACAACATCATACGTTTTTACAAAACCTTAGGCCATTCAAAACTTTCCTGTAACTGTAAAAAAGAAGAGAAGCATAAGAACCCACATGACACTGATAGAAATAACTGTTTTCCTCTACTTCTCAAAAAAAAGAAGCTAACGGCACATCACATCAGCCCTGCTGCACTCCTAAAAGTTTGCACAAAATGAACCCGTTACTAGGCAAGTGGTGCACATCTCCAGGGGATGCATTCCCTCCTCCTTTGCATACACTTCTTCTCTCATCAAAGCAGTATTCAAAGCATCTTTGCTACCTTCCAGGTTAGCACCAAGACCAGGAAACACCTCAAAGCCTGACTCCGGGCTCCGCAATTCCAGCAAGGTCACACCTTGACAGGTCTCCTGACAGAGAGAAGGGTGAGAGCCGCCAGGCCAAAGGCAGAAAAGTGAAACCCCCTAACACCCATCTCCTTCCCAGGGGACAAAACCCACCTCCGTTCCCCCGGGAAGCAGCTCCCCGCTCACCGGCAGCGCT
>NW_009621433.1:53841-62132 GCF_000690535.1 Cariama cristata | reverse complement strand
CAGGAGGTGGCACTTGAGTGGTTATTTTAGTCGTTCTGACCAAAACAAAAGCCTCCAAACCTTGCCAAATCCTCCATACCACAAGTTTAAAGCAGGGATTCTTGGAGTAAGAGCCCGCGGGGGTGCTGAGGTCTTCACTGGAGTGGTTTACCCTGCAGCCAGCCTCCAAGGCTGCTTATGTGGGAGGGGATGTGGAGAGTTTCAGTGGGGGATTTGGACATCCAGGTTACTCTTAGAGGTCTTCTCCTCTCACTCCAGAAGAAATTTTCAGAATTAAAATGCACTGAGGAGGAAGCTGCCAATACTTGCGGAAGGATACCTCCACAGTAAAAGCAGGTGCAAAATTAAGCATTTAGAGGAAAAGAAATGCATTGTCAGAAGAGAAAAAACGGAAGTTGAAAGAGCCTTTACATCAGAGATCAATGGTAAGACTGAAAGACTACCTGTTAACAAAGTACAGATCTGAGTAGTGTCTTATGTCAAAGTTTTAAACTGGAAGGCAGTGAAGATGCAGTCATTTAGTAAATGTGATGCAATGGATGTTGTGGGATGATCTTGACAAATCCCCTCTGGTATGCAGATGGTGGCATAGTAACCTTGTTTTAGATAATGTCATTAATGAGATTCTTGGCTAAACTCAGAACAGTTTGAAGAATATACTTTATTATAAAAATGTGCAGCTATCCATAAAACTTTATTAGGCAGTATTTTATATTACAATCATTGGAGGAGTCAAAGTCGGGTCTTTGCTGTTCTGTCCTTGTTCATGTCTTAACAGCACTAGGTAATCATACTTTACAAGTAAATGACACTGGTGGAATAACAGTAACTTCCATATGATACAGTAGTAAATTGTTATTTTCATGAATGCAGTATCAAAAGCAAGAGTAATGCTTGCACACCTAAGTGGTTTTGTAGTCAGAAGTGAAAACTAGGAAGTTTTGTTCCACTGTGGAAATCCAAAGGCAATACGATCAACATGAGAGTTTGTTATTTGGAATGTTAAACATTAAAATGAATGGTTGGATAAAAGCATTTTCCTATGATTGTAAATGCACCACTCTGAATAAGGTTTATTGGCAAAATACACTGTAGCAATAATTTATAAGTAAAATCACACTTGAAGAGCTTTGTGGAGAATGTACAGTCTGTGCAGCTAGTCTGGTGCTGGTAAACAGCCCAGGCCGTTGCTTATGAAATCTCACTCACCAAAAGTTTCCCTTGCACTCACTGCTGCCTGCCCATGATGCTCCCTGAAGCCTTCTTTCAGAAGGGCAGAAGAAAAATTATCAAATTTATGCATTTAATAGACCAAACATTTTGGTGTTCTGTAACAATGAAAGAAATTATGAGAGTCTTAATGGCTGTGTGAACTCTGCTTGTGAGAGAAGTACACAAAACTCGGGAAATTTAGAGTAAGGGGTGATTTAATGTAAAGCTTCTGAGCAGGAAAAAAAGGTAGTGTGAGTCAATGACTGATGGTCAGCCTTTGAATCACCTGAATTGTATCCTTATTTTAAATCAGAAGAATGGATTTCCACAGAGTGAGTTTATGGATAAAGGAAGGGGCAAAATGTGGCTTTTCGTGTAACGTTGAAGTAACATGCAGACAATGTCTATGTCAGGTTTTTTTTTCCAGCTGATTTTGGCACCATTATTGCTTTGTTCTTTTCATCCCACAAACATCACTTTTACTGCTGGCAGAAGTGTTCAGGACCTATGTGAATGGGGATGGTGTTTTGTCACTGCAAATGTACTGAGGGTATTGCTGAACAGGACTGGACCTTTGTCCCTGCAGCCGTGTCCCAGGATGTGCCACAGTACTACTCTTGGGTCTCTCAAAAAAACCCAGCATTATGGGCTGAGAAAAACCCTGATTTGGAGCTGGTAGTTAGACGTGGTTCAGATCACCTTGGATCAGACATTGCAGCTGTCTGGCTGTGCGCAACCTTAATTTTTTGCTTTGTTGGATTTGGTGTAAGGACTCAGGCTGTTGTTGACTGGGTTAATGCTGCTGGGAGCAGGCTCACAGACATTGTGGAGGTATGATCTTTACTCATTGCGATGTAGAGAGTCGCTGAAGTTAAGAGACTTTCTTGTATAGGTTTTAACTGCTTTTGAATTGGTGTTGTGGAATACTTAGGCTAAATGGCTTTTGCAAGCACTTACTACATACAGAAGCTGCCAGTTCCTGAGCGTGACCACAGAGTGGTCAGTCCAGCAAGCTGCTCTCACTGAAAGAGGCCCCCTCCTTTTTTAGATACTGGTTCCACAGGCAGATGCTCCTTGTGATCAAATTTGCTGCCTAGGGGACCAAGTTTGGTATCAGGTGACCGCTTAAACCCTGGCTGTTCAAGGTAGACTGTAGGTCTCCTCTATTTGCTTGGTTTAGACCACAGCCTAGCAGACACTTTAGCATGCTTTTAATTTAAAACAGAGTTATTACTAGCTTAAGTCCGGTTTGTGTCCACTCTCTCTTGTCCTGTGAATGGATTATGTGGACTCCACAGATGCTCAAGCAAGTTGGGGATGGGCTGTAGACCTGGAAGCACTATGGCCACATTTCCATGGTACCGTGCTGCCTGGACTCAGCTGGTTAACATGCAACCCAACCACCTGCATCACTGACCTTTTCTCCATCATACTTTTAGTCTCCTCCATACTGTATGTGCCTTCAGTCTATTTTAAATAGTCTATTTTAAACCTATTGATACTGTCTGTGGGTTTTGTTTTATCCTGGGTATTTCAAACTACTTTCAGCTCAGTTATGTGAAAGTTGACTATAAACAGCTAAGTTGGACACATGCATAATACAATATATATTCAGTTTCTTTGAAACCTAAAGGTCGGGAGTGTACACAAGTGCTCTGCTTATTTGTGGCTATTTGACAGAAAAGATGAAACACTGAGCAAAAGTGACAAAAATATAACTCACTCTCTGTAGTGCAGATGCTATATACATTGTTATGAAAAACTGAAATACCAGTTAAATACATACTTATTTTATTCCAGGCTATAGAATAAGTGTATTTAGGCAGTTTTTCAAAGTGTATTGTACACTGCATGCACAATAAATCAGCTTAATAGCTTGACTGTATTACAATTTGTGTTCAGAGAACTGTATGATAAGCAATGAGATCATGTTACAGCACGACTTGTTGTCCATTTGGACCATGTCCATTTTTTTAATTAAAAAATTTGGAAACCCAAACTGATAGATTAAATGTATATTAAACATTTTAATATGAGCATTTCCTCCAAGAAAGAAACTTCACGTTATGTTCAATTTTTAAATCCCTTCAAATTGAGGTTTTAAGACAAGAAATTTTGAACATGATTTCATTGCAGTATTACACTGAAGATTGGTGTAGTATTTTTCAAAATGATGTAACAGTTTCAAAATACAGATTTTGGAATCTTATGCTAGAAATCAAGATGGTATTTTAGGGCTCGCACATTTAGCTTTAAAATTGTCCTTGAAAGGATGCGTTGTCTGTGTTGACAAGAACTTCCACCTGTGTGAAATATCTTATAAAGATAGCTTATGACTAGCAGGTCACCATCAAATAGTAACATTAAGAATATTCAAGTCTACATTTGTAAAGACTTATGCATGCAGTTTTGTCTTTTACACATTGTTTAGATGTGTGGACTAAATGTATTGTGCCTCAAACACCAACAAACTTGAAATTGCACTATGTAAATATATACACATACTATGCTGTATATGTTTAGTACCACTGTAAATGTAAATGTAATCAAATGATACTAGACATATGTAGGACCATAGTTAAATTTAGATTAAGAAAAAAGCCAGAAAAAATAATTTTTTTCTAACAGCATTTCACAGTAGAAGGAGGCAGTCCTTTCTCACTGAATTTTTCCCCCTCAGGATTTGTAAACATCATAGCTATTATTCTATCAGTATAATAATTGAATATTTTATTCATAATGGTAAGTAGCTAACCAACATGAATAAAGTTGTCATAACACAATAACACTTTCAGACAAAACAGGTATTTATTAAAAGAAACATTTATAAATATTTTGTCTTGCATTTTAAACTACATTTTCATAAATAACAATATTTAAAAGTGCTGAATATGGTAGGATAGTCAGCAACGCCACTGTAAACAGATTTGTTTTCCACTTTGCAGATTTGTTTTTTTAGATCTCATTTTGTCAAACACTACAACAGTTAAAATATTTGCATAGGGAATAGAGAATAGCCCTTTTAATCATCTCCTGAATTCTATATAAATTACAAAACCAAATGAGTTTAACAAACAGTTTGTTAAATTGTTCGTATATATATCCAAAAAAAGCACACAGGTTTCAAGTAAAAAGAATTATTAAAAAATTCCCCAGACTTGCTATTTGAAGCATGCTCAATAAATTAAAAAAATGAGAGGTAGTAAAACAAAGGAAAACAATAAGCCCCAGGAGATAAACTAAGACCTGCATCCTAGCAGTTACTATATAGCAGCTGACCTGCCTCGGCAGCAGCGGCTCCAGCAAGAGCCAGCATTGGAGGCTGCCTGCAAGGAGTAACTGGGTGGTTGGAGCCAAGCGTGCTGGGGCTAGATTCCACTCAAGGACACAACTGCCAGACCTTCCAGTCCCATCAAAAGCAACGGGTTTATGCCATGTTTAGTCCTATGTAAGTGAGAAGAACCTTGCCTCTTAAGTCTTAGTAGAAGACCAGAGTTGTCAGTTTTAAATATATATATATACACATACATATATATATATTTAACAACTATTCAAAGCCATTTCTTGGTATATCTTTAGCAGTTTGTGAGGGATGCTAATGCTCATTTTGCTTGTATATAGTAGGTAAGAAGATGGGGTTTTTTAAGTTCCAAGTCACTGTCTCTTTAAACACCAAAATGCATCCTAAAACTGGATATTTTTTGATAAAAAGGCCAAGCAAACACCTATTAAAAACACCATGGCAGCCAAGTGATGGGAGTACTGTGCTGTCTTAGCTCTGATTAAGGGCTCAGTACAGGATTCTTTACCCAGGAAAGACACCCGTTGCATTTCCGTAGGAATTTTGCTTGGGTAAGGACTGTAGATTTAGGAGCCCTTGAAGTTTGGTTTAATATTACTCTCCAAACCCCTTTTCAAGGAGTTACTCAAAATCAGTGAGGCTAGAAGCTAAGATAAGTCTTTAACCAGCCACCTCATAAAGCATTACTTTGTTTAAAACCATTTTTTACTGGATTTAACTTTCAAAAAAAAAAATCTTACAGGACAGATGCAATTCATCAAAATGTTCTAAAATGCTCTAAAATGCTACATGTAGGCAATCTTTTATTAAATTTCTTTATTCAAAAAACTAAATTATCAAGCTTCATGGTTTTTTGTTTGTGTTTTTTTTTTTTTTGCTGAAGTACATAACATTATACAACAGTGTTAGAACTGGATAACCAGTCTTTAATAAATCAATTACAGTATCTGACATCTGAAATGTACATTGAAAATCTTTGTTCTTTGAACAATTAAACAATATCAGCGCATAGATTGTGTCACCCAGATACGGATCCCTTTAAGTAGTTTGTGCTTTCTTTTTTTTTTTTTCTTTCTTTTTTTGACATTGCAAACTCTGTAATGAAAATGCCACAGTTTTGGCAGTGAACAACCAGAGGAATCCTCCACTTGATTTATTTTAAATAAACAGTGATAAATAGTTGGTTTTTTTTCTGTACAGAAATATTGGCTTCAAAAAGTCAGTGTATTGTACTCAGTAGAGCATGTTGAGTAATGCTACACCTTAAAAATTGGCTTTTTTCAGTTAGTGATGTTAAAAAATGCAAGCCACTTTCTGGTTTGCTGCAATTGTTTCTATGTACCATAAGACTGTATTGTACAAAAAAGTTCTTAAGTACAGGTATAATTTATGTTATTGGATTAAATATTGCAACAACTAAGTGGTAAGTGAAGCAGTTTTGCCTTGCACATGCAGTGTGAGGATACACAAGGAGACTGTTCATAAAACTACAAATACATCATTGCAATCTTGACTGCAGTAGGGTGAAAGGAGTGTGAAACAAATGTATTTTGGCAAATCCATTGTTCCTCTCCCACACGACCTTGAGCGAGGAGGACCTTGGTAAAAATGTAGACAGAGACCATAATATGTATTTGTTTTCTTCACAGTAGCCTGAGTAGTGCTAAACTGTAGTTCTCCAGGAACCCAGCTCCAGATGTTATTAAACTACTTTTCTTCCATCCCACCCACCCCCAAAAAATCACGTTATTTTGTTTGAAGATGAAAACTAAGTTTCAGAAGTAGAGCCTGTAATACTTTCAATAAGAGACTTATAAATCTGAGAGTTCAAAAACCTTGGAAAAGAGTCTCTGTGCATTAGGGTGTATATCTGGAGTTGGGCATCTTCATACATGTGAGGGCTGGGATCCAACAAGTTTCTGTTGATCACTTCTCTCACCCGGGAATCAAGACTAACCTGAAGAAGATGAGAACAGACTAATATTAAACAGTAATAACAGGCTGTTACATGTACCTTTATTTCTCAGGGCTCCATTGAACATGCTGAGTTTACCAGTTTATTCAAGTAATGCTCTGTGCTTCTTTCAGAGCCACCACACAATTACAGACTGAGACCATTGACTGTATTTCAGTTTTGACTTGGTCTTTGCATCCATCTTAAGATCTGTAAGATGAAGTGCAGCTGTATAACAGAATAAATACAGTGCAACCTAACAAAGCTCTGCAGTAACCTGGATTTCCCAAAATATGTTATTTTAACTAAAAAAAATAGGTTTTTTACATATTTAAAGTTATTTCTCTGAAATGAATGTTGAATGACTCTCATCCAGAGGGCTGAAATGTTTTTTTTCCTGACCATTTGTGGTTAAATCTTTAGAAACTTTCTATTCAGCATTCTCATTTGGCTGCCCTGTAGATTTTTTTTTTCCATTTTTTTTCAGGTACTACACGTGTTACTCGGAAATTACCCACAGGTTTTTCTCTTTTTTTATCATGTTAATCTCTCCATTAATATTAACTACTTCAGATTTGTTGTTTGTTTCAAGACTCTTTAACATCTGGTAATTTATACTTTCAGGATATCATATGCCCATACTGAAGTTGTTAGCTAGTTTCACTTTTAGCTTCTCATTTACTTTCCATTTGTAATGAACTCCTGTGCCTAGGCAGAAAAGGGCATATTATGCTTGGGATGAATGCACAGATGATTTTAAAATATCATTTAGAAATTTGAGTGAATGTACAGCTTATCCACAAAATGCTCTAAAAACAGTAAAATTAATGCCTTCTGGATTAAACGAAATGGCAGAGGCAGGAAAGCCCACTGGGGCCAGCAAGGGTTTACACAGCTAAGAAGGAAAAAGGCTAAAATACTGAGTAAAGAAATACCAAGCACAGATCAGTTAAGCTACTGTGATTTACTCCAGGTTGTGATCTGACCCTACTACTCTGTAACCATATAAATAGATATTCATATTGTCTGGAGGATTGAGTTCAACCCTGGAAAGCTCCACATACCAAGATACTTTGATATGTGAAGGATGCTAACTGAGATGAAAACGCAGAACATGTGTGGATGTGGTAGCTTGTGTATTTTTGTATGTGGTGAAGCAAAGTCTTTGAAATACAGCAGTATGGTATGGTACTGAGGAGTAAATATAAATTTGCAGTTGGTACTGAAGATACAATGAAGAATCTGGCATTGTTGGGTTTGTTGGCATATTGCAGTATGTTACTGCCACAGCAGGCAAGCTCTTTCTCCTCCTGTATTTGCTGTTAGTTGGTTATCGGTCACAAGGCACAACTATGATGCAGCCTAACCGCAAGTGAAGTGTTGCCTATTCACGCTAGCAGACCGTACCTACACTCAAGAACGCGCTCTCCGCAGAACACCCGTGACACCTCCTTAACGCACACTCTCCGCAGAACACCCGTGACACCTCCTTAACGCACACTCCCCGCAGAACACCCGTGACACCTCCTTAACGCACACTCTCCGCCGAAGTGCGCGTCCCTGCCGTACGCCTGCCTTGGGGATGGGCAGCGGCGCCGCCTCAGCCGCCGTGAACTGCCTGACCGCCCCCCCGCTTTCCCACCCGGGCGCTTCCCCGCCCTTGGGCTGGCACGGCTGTCTGGGCAGCCCCACCGCTAGCAGAGTTAGGGAACCGATCCATCTGAAAGCGGCATTTCTCTTCCGGGCTGTTTTTCAACCCAGGCATTTTTCTGATTGATTTCATTGTCTGTCTAAGGTAGCTGAGCAAGCCGACCGGACTGCAAA
>NW_009621433.1:19285-53828 GCF_000690535.1 Cariama cristata | reverse complement strand
TGGGGCTGCTTGGCCAGTGACTACCTGCTTTTGGACACAACAACGTGCAGGGTTGTAGTGTTACGGTAGTTTTGAGAAGCAGTGTTGCAGTCATGCGTCTTCAGAATTTATGTGACTAGATTTCAGTCCTAGACCATTGCATTTCTCTAGCACAGAAATGGCACACTAAGATTTAAGCAATTCTCGCCGTCACACATTCACACACACACACACACCTTAGCAAAAACGGTTTGTGCAACTAGCTAATTGGTTCTTCATTATCAAATATAATCACTGGGAGAAAAAGCTCAAATTTGGCAGGATGGTGGGGTTTTGTGCCACTGAATACAGTAAAAGTTAATTGCACTTTCAGAATGAGAAAAAAATTTGATTATGAAACTATTAATTTACATTGTAGTTTTTCAGTGACTCACTAAAGCCAGATGGCAAAACTAGTTGGAATTACTAAAGGTATCTCCTTGCTAAACAGATGAATACAAGGCATCTGTTCAGAACAGTAAGACCTTCTGCCTCAAAAACTTCATCACTGAACAACTGATGCTGAATATTTCAGCTCTTATGCCAAAAGATAACATCTGGAATGGCATGCCTGTATGAACAAGAACTTTTTAGCTCCTCTGCTGATCTAAAGCATTGCAAACAGTTTTTGTTTGCCTCGTAAGATTTCCAGTAGGGGCAGGAGCAACTGGATTGATGACATCTGCGCATGTCCAGTGCATCAAGTTTGTGAGTAGTTCTGTTAAACCCTAATTCAAATACACTTACTTAATGTTTGAATTTTAACTGCTGGTTGATCTTAGCTTAAAAAGACAACTGAGCATTCAGCACATATATATGTACTAGAGAGATTATTTTATAAGAAAAACTCATTATTAGCTTGCTGTACTGGCAGTTATCTCACTCCAAAGCAGAACTATAGACTACGATACAAGAGAAGATAATGGAGCTATGAATTGCTGTTGGCTTCATTCATATGAATGAAGTTGCAAATTATTACTGAATGCTGTGCAGAAGTAAAATGTAGGCAGCAAGGTCTACAGTGAGCATAAATTAGCAGAATGCCATTGAGTAGAAAGTCAGATGCAATGCACAGAGACAAGGCAAAGGAGCTAAAGGTACATGATGTGGCCGAAGACAGACTCTTCTATAGTGCTTATATATTTCTATATCTCCCTATTCCAAAACATGGTTTGATAGGGGATGCTTTTTCTTTACTCCAGGTGAAGATCATTTCAGAATTTGTCTATTTCAGTTTAAGGGCTGAAGAAAATCTTCTATAATTTCCTATATATTATCATACCTTTCATTAGAGAAAATATGTGGTCTCCATTCCTGGACTCTCACATAGGAATAACCAGTACAAATTTGGATTTTCTCCCAGAGAGCTGTTGCAGCAGATGAATCTGTAACGGTTCTGATTTAAATTCCTCAATTTTATTGCCTTTTCTCCAGAAATCCATTTGCATTACTTACTTCCTCTCTCTGGCAGGCATGTAGCATTACTAAAGAAGCATACAGATTTCTCAGCCTTCTCTTACTGGCGTTTCTTGAGTCTTATAGAGAACTTTGAGGTGGTGTGGCCAGTGATGTTAAACGGCCTGGCACCTGTGCCTCTACTTTTTCTGTTCCTTCCTTTCCTGATTTAATGTCCATACTAAGACTTTCATCTGACAGATCAGGCAGACTTTCAGACCCCCGTCTGGCAACCCAGGGTATAACATTTCTGCTCTGGAATAACAGAAAATGCAAATGTAACATTTTCAGCTTTACCTCTTTTGGCGATAGTATAGAAATGTAATCTTCATATATAAGTCTTGCTTTTTCTTCAATAACTTTCTTGTTCTGTTCCTTCTTTAGATCTTCACATGCAAGCCAGAAAAGCAGGTTCTCCTCACTATACTCTGTTCGAAGAAACTCTCTGAAAAGGTTCCTCCCAGCTGGTGTTTTCATCATCTTGTCAAAATTCTGAGCCCAAGACAAAATTTCATCTGCAGTAGGGTTTTGGCTGCAAAAGCAAAGTATCATTACAAATATACTTCTATTTTTGTAACAGTGTTTTCATACATTTGTCCAAAAATTCTCCTTTCAACTGCACTTTAGTCCAGAGTGAAAACTGGAAGCAACAAGGCTTGAGCAGTGACAAGGGGAATTTTGTTCACTGTTCACTTGTGCGTTCATTTTATCAATAGCCCACTAACCGTATTTAATGTTACAAGACATGCACTTGGCTTTCTACAAGTTTTCTACTAGTGTTGTTAGCCATCAGACTCAAAGATAAAATCCCACAACAGCATTGAATTCCTGTGTCTGTAGTTAAAGGAGATGTGATTTCAGGGAGCTGGCAATAGAGTCTCTTTCATGAGGGGTTTAGAGGACATCTGATGTCCCTGCCTGCTTCTGATGGTGTTTAGCCAGTCACTGGCAGCCACACAATTTGGTTCAGGAAGGACAAGAAAACCATAAGGCTTTTGGCAGCCAAGTGCATACTAATGAGGCCCAACAAAATAGTAATTCAGAGAGCTTTTAAATTAGCATATTTCTCTGTGCTTCTACCTAAGGGTTGCTAAGCTTCCCTCTGTTTGGTGCTATTGACCTGAATGATGATCTGTTGGCATGAGATTTGATGGGTGTTGCTGGCAAAACTGGAGAGAGAAGAAATGGGAAAAAGCCCTTATTCTGATTTTCTGAAGGAAACTATTCATGGCTTGTAACAGTGGACACACTGGGTAAGTGATCAGAAGACTAACTTGCATCACTAATCCATTAATGTACCAATGAATAGCTTGAGAAGGTAATACTCCAAGTTACTTAACAACAATTAAATATGGTTTCAAACTTAATTCTGAACGCTCACCCTCCCCTTCCTGATAGGATCCAACAGAAGAGCTTTACTAGCTGTTTTTAATAGCTTCTGTGTGATCATGTTGCACAATAAGTGACATTTGTCTATGTGACTTCTCTTCAAATCCATTTATCAACTCCTGCTCTGCATGCAAGGCAGACTGGATGATGGGAAGCTGTTTGTGATAGCTTTTCAGCAGTCCAAAAGATCTAATAAATGAGAAAGTGTTTAATATTTAAACTATCCAGCAAAATAACTGTAATCTGAAAGAAAAAGTATAAACATACAGATTTGAAAGTGAAAAATCCTCTCTCTGAGGCGAGTGAAAAAAACCTGCTGAGGGGGATGGAGCTGACAAGCAACCTGTGCTCCCTCATTGTCTATTGGGAAGCTATCTTCACTACAGTATTTTGTGGAAATTTCTGACATTGTCCTCTCATAAATGACCATGAGTAGCAATGAAGACAATGAGTTGTTTGCGTTGCTATCAATCATATCCTCTAGACTTACGTTTTAATTAACTTTTTATGGGATTAGAGAACACAAGACCACTGATACGTTAGCATTTTTCCCAACACAATAAACATGGGCCCAAACCTTAAACAGAAATAGAAACTCAGACTTTCAGTGCGTGTTAGCCTGGTTTTCAAGGTATGTGTTTCCCTGGTTAATTGCAGTGAAACCATAGTCCAAGCCATTTTATGAAAGGTAGCCATGTTAAAAATCTGACTGGGAAGTGCACTTCTGCCCATTAGTTTTTCTTCTTCTCTGGATAAACAGAAGAAAATCATCTCACAGGTAGCAGAGGCTTCTTATAGAGACCCACAGGTCTATGGAACCATCCATGCACCTCCCATTCATCCTCACAGTTCTTTCCCACAAATAAGAAACTGTAAGTAAGCTTGAGTTATGAATGTTTCTACTGGCATTTCATTGTCAGGACAGATTTTGCTTCCTTTTGTATAGAATTTTTTGAGGAAAAGTAATTAAAAGGACATTCCCAAAGCACAAAAATGAAGGCAATTCTTGATACTAGTTACAGGCAAAGTAAAAACATTTACTAGACAACAGTTTGATCATCTTACCATTCTTCTATGACTTGGATACTCTCCATTTTGGTCGTATGTGTTGGCCTTCCTGCATTGTTTCCTCTGTCTTCATTCCTAACAGTGAGGCTGCAATGTAGTACAACACTTTACTTTGTCTAGAGAAAGTTAATTTAAAATGACGACTATAGTAATGCAAACTTTTAAAATACATAAACCTATGTAAAGTGTCATTTTTCACTCTTGCCCCTAAATTTTTGGAGAGAAATTTTTGATACCAACTTTTCCCCTTAATTCTGATGAATTAATTAACTGTTGCTATTAGAATGTGTAATTTTTTACAAGCTCACAGTTTATCCACTGAATGATGGACAGAAACTTAGAGGTCACTTTTGGAGTGATTTCACTTAGTAAACTGAGAATATTAGTAACAATAAGGGTAGGGGGGATAAGAATATCTGAACTGGTCACTGATGAGGCTTCGGTGCCCCACCAGTTCTGGATGGTTGTCCATTCTTTATGAACATTCCCTTTTTTCTCTCCAGGATACGGTAGCAGTAGATGGCTCAGATACAGAACTTAGCGTGTGGCAGCTCCTTATGATTTCTTCCACTGACCTAAATTTGTTTTTCATTCCGAAAAGTAAAACTTACTGGCTTCTCAACAGAAAGGCATCCATTACCCTCATATTACCACAAGCAAGGAAAAGAAATACTTCCTTTATAGAAGAGTGTTTTAATTTTTTTTTCTTCTTTTTTGAGCTGGTAACTAGCATCACTTATTTTTCTCTAAATATCTTTTTAATCACATTTGCTTTACTGGAAGCAACTTCCTCTGTGTGTACTCTCTATGAATGTTCTGGAACATGGTATTGCCAGCAAAAACACAATTCCTAGTAACTACTGAAATAAAGCACATTTTGAATAAGTATTCATATAGGAAACCTGGTTCCAATAATTGAACTTAAGAAGTAGAATGTAGTAAGGAGATGGAGATTTCCCTTTATCAGATGTTCCCTATGTGTCCAATGGAGAGAAAACAAGCAATCAAACAAAAAATCCCCCCTCCCAGTCCCAAGAGAGCTCATATTTTGAATATTGAGTATTCACCATACAATGATGCTCTCAGTCATCCTAAGTGGCGATATACAAAAATATGATGGCAGCATAAAGCTTCTCCCTCCTCCACTAATCTGAATAACTTTGGCTCAGCTCTAAGAAGAAATCCCAGCTTTGAGACATTTTTAGCACGAATAACCTTTATTTCTAGCCCCTCTGCATTTATGAGTTTCTTCAACATTTTTTCAAGCATTTGGCTGGGTTAATAGTTCATCTCAAACACTCTTCTGAAAACGGGAAGTTTAAGCTCCCAGGTAAAGCAGAGCACATATTAAGACTTAAACATTACAAAGACGTACACTTTCAAGCGAAGCTGTTTGATACTGGTTGCTCCTTCACTTACCTGCCAAGACCTTAGTTCAGGCCCTTGGTCCTGCTTCCCCTGTTACAGCGTAGGAATGCAGCTCCAGTGCTGCTAAGGTGTTAGGGTGTCATCAACTGCTGCAGGAGAAACAACACATCCTGAACTCTGGGGTTGGCAGGTAAAAACCCTTTCCGTCTCCTCTGACCTGTTGCTTTTCAGTCTATGGAGGGAGCACCCAGGAAAGCCAGTGGGAGTTCCGTATACAGGAGGAGAAAAAAAGGGACCATCCACTTTCTGTCTTGTAATCTTTAAGTCCACACATGTAACTGCTTAGGGTCACCTTGCATCTGGTCGGAGCACAAAGTTGGGGTGAGGGAGAAGCAGGGAAGGCACAAAGCTTCTCTCTCCCCCTCCCTCCTTTGCAGTCCATAGATAGAGCAGCATTTGTCTTTTCTGCTGAGTGCAGAGAACTGAGTGTCCTTTGGTTCCATGGAAGAGTAACACCATGGAAGGAGGAAACAGCTTGTGTAGGCTGGGAATGTAACAGGGTGTTCACCTGAGTCTGTCCAAAAGAGCATGAAGCTGCCCGTTTTCTTTACTCCATCACATGAACAGCAGCTAAGCTGTACTGAGATAATTTACTTGTTGGGCAGCAGACATCCAAGGTTTGGACGCAGAGTCTTACTGGAAGTAGAAACTGACTCATATGAGAGCAGTTAATCTACACTGCTAATTTAATTTGATGTCTGGGATCAAATACTGTTTGTTTTGCTCAGGCAAAATCTCCGCTAAACTTAGGAAAACCAACATGGGCTGATGAGGGTGGAATACAAGTAGTGAGTGGTGAGTAAGAAAGAGAAATAGGAAAACGGACAAGAAAGCCATGTTAACTTCATTGCACTTTTTTGTCAAAGCAGTAATGGACAGGCCCTATGCATTTTGATTTTCTACAAGACTACATCTCAGTAAACAGTTTAGATGGTGGGCCCAGAATATAGTGTGCAGTTTTCTGGTATCTGTACCAGAGTGACTATGCAAGGCACACACTTGGTCCTGATTCCTTCATCTCACCATTCATAGCTGGAGTTCAATGGCTGAAGTTAGTCAGAGTTGCAGAACAAGGACGCCTCTAATGAAAGGCGTGTTGCACTTGGTTGGAACAATTTCTCAAGTTTGGGTATTTTATTTAAAACTATGCTAAATTTATAATACATCTTGGCCTAAATGCTGCATTATGTTTCCAGTGATAAACACTAGCACTACATTTCAACTTTTATTTATCTACATCTGTCAAGGCTGGAGTTCTATCGGATACCTTACTTTTGATATGTTTTTCCTGTGAAAGAAACCATCATTTTTATACAGAAGTACATTCAATTCATACATGTTCTGTTTTCACTCAAGAAACTGGTTAATGTTCGCTTAGAAAAAAAAAAAAGAAATATTTACACATTTGTGACTGCAAAGCTAATTTGAAAGCAGCCGCTAAATAACTGTGATCACAATAACAGATTGCTACATTGTACCTCAAAATGACAACACTGCATTGCTATTTGCTATGTTGCTATCTTCAGTTGAAAATACCCTATCTGTTCACATTTCTCTGTGGAATTCAAGCAGTCCTCAGCAGCAAAGACACCCTGCGTACCTGGAGTTGGTGTCCTTGATACATTATTCCATCATGGAAGCTAGCTGATTATGTCAGAAGAATTATGCTGTATAGTGTAAAACTAAACAGAGTAAAAGTAACAGGATAAAGATTAACAAAATGATCTCACTTAGTTAAGGCCTTAAGAAGATGAAATCGCTGATATGCCTTCTCAAAAAGTAGTTAAATTGAAAAGGTGTTCTAGAGAGACATCTGATGTAAATTAACATATATGGTGCCATTATTATTTATTAGTTTGATACATCCAGCAGATATCTTTAAAATTTAGATATGTAAATTACCCATGATAAAAGCACAGCAAAACTACTAATGCCTTAAAAAGTGAGAGTTTGGGGTGTCTAAAGGCAGAGTTTAAGTGGAAAGCACAAGCACTGGTTTCTTTTCTGTTCTCATGGAAGTTTGTTCTGCCCACTTTTATGCTGATTTTATTGCTCTGGAGAGTATGGTAAAAAGTACTTCAGTAAACCCAAGCTTGATGTACCTTTCAAATATACCTTGGGTTCCTGACTTCTACAAAACCGATAGTTTCTTTAACTACTGCAACTACTGCATGTTGACTTCATTGCACTTTTTTATCAAAGCAAATACTGCAACAGTATTATTATGGGTAATTCCTGTTTGGAGTGAGTGCATTTCTATTTTGCAACTTCACAGACTTTATAAGTAAAAATATTAATGACCAAGGACTACTTGAAGAAGTATACAAATTGAGCAAATTGCCACATATAACATTAAACTGGTCCAGGTTCCCAGCTGATGTGTTTTTGGAGGAACTACTAAGATTCAGAAAACTAATCTTTATTTATTTAGCTACTATTATTTGGCTGTTAATGTTCATGTTTAGCAATTAAATAATTTTCTGTTGAGTAATTACTTAGCTAATCAGTATTGCAGGGCACTGGTGCATGGTAAGGTAAAAAGGCTAAGCTAATTAGATAAAATAATCAAAATAGTTGCACTAATTTAAGAGCGGAAATCTCACTGACTCTTCCTCCAGGTGTTTCCAGCCAGTGATTTTAGCCTCTTTTTAAAGTTGCTTAGTACTTACCTTCTACTGCCATTAAGAAACTGAAAATCATTTAGAGCTTGGACCTCATCTTTCTTTCTCTGTATATCCAGTAAACAAAGAGTCTTTAATTGCTTCCCAAGGGTGAGATTCTCATGTACCAGTTGTCTAAATCTGGTGAAACAGTGAAATTACTATTATCACTATGGCAAGAAAACTATGCCGTTATGACAGGTGCTAAGATTATTCTGCCCATGCATGGCTAACACCCGTTGCTATTCGCTCAGGTATTTTCTGAGTTATGCACATCATATGCAGTATATCATCATAGTATTTTGCAATTATGTCTGGCATTGAAGACAGTGTGACAACTAAAGCCTCTTGCCTTAGTGGTGGGTTTTGTGCTGCCATGAAGACAAGGAGTAGAAATCAAACTGGGACACTGTGAACTAGTTGGGAGGCTATTGGGTTGTCATTCAGGAGATCTGTGCTCAATTCCTACTTCTTGGCTGAAGTTTTTAGATGCTAGGCCTGCAGAGCAACAATTACATTTTAGGCTGAACGTGTGTATGTCACACAGTACGGCCACGAGCCCTCTAACCACCATTGTAGCACAAAAACTTTCCTTATTCCTGCTCAAAGGCCACATGAAGTCAGTTGCGCATACATAATCTAAAGGCAGAATTTAGTTTTCAAATGAAAATCAATATTCAGTTAAGATCCTCTGGATAACAGATGTTCTGACATGTTTCTTTCACTGATCTACCCTTTGAAAGAGTGGATCTCACTGGCACAGCTCTTCCCTCTATCCTACTCATAGGATTTTTATCCTACTCCTAGGATTTTTTATTATCATCAAATCAAGAGATAAAATATTTTTAAGTCATAGGTCCAAAAGCCAAGAAGGATTTTTCTGATGCCTGAGTCCAGCTTCCAGTGCAAGCGAGCTACAGGCAAGACTGCTACAACTTAAATAATGGTGATTTAGTAGATGTAGATTAAGTGGAGGCTTTCTTAAAAAAATACAACTCCTTCTCCCTAAAAAAACACAAGAAATCAAGATTTAATTGTGATTTTAAAATCCCACTGGTACGTGATGTAAAATAGCCACTTCCCTAAAATGCTGACAAACACAGGTTGAATTTACCAAATCAATTCAGATATAGGAAATATTTTTTCAGGGTCGTTTGGAGGAGGAAAATCCCTCCTTTAAACAAGCAGGTTAGTACAGTCATTCAGGATTTGAAACATCCTTTTTGTGGGACTGAGGTGGGGTAGATGTCTTTCAAGCTGTTCTGCTGAAGCTATTCCACTTTGGTGAAAATAATAGAATGCTCAACACAATGACAGAGGATACTTAATGGCAAATCATCGTGTAAGGAATACTTTTAGGCATTTTATTTTATACATTTTATACATCACTGAGGGGAGAGCCTGAAAACAAGAACATATGATTAGCGCGTTTTCCTGAAGTGAGGGGAAGGTGGTTTTGAAAACTCTGAGACAAAGATGGGCATCAACGCTAGATCTTTCACCAGCTGGGTAAATACCTTCACTCTTCAATACAAAGTGGTTGTGCTCCTGCCTTTCTCCAAGCTCTTTGAATCCTTTACTTTTATTATAAGTGTCTGGCTTAAAACGTGCTATATGAACAGAAAGATATTTTTCCTGGTTTTAATTCAGATGCAGAAAAAATGCATGCCAGTATCTTTTTCATTTTTGATTGTGGTTCAGTCTGACCAGACTGTCTTCGATACTGTGGTTCAACAGCCAACCACTGAAAAATCAGTTGCTTGCACAGCTCTGTTCAGAAGTTCACTCCTACATGCTGAGGCAGGCTCTGGTAGAAGTCAGAGACGGATGTGGTCCCCGTATGCTGTATGATAATGCAATGGACAACTATATCTGCAGTCTTTTAATTTCTTTTATGAAACCAAAGACAAAATTCTTTTCTGACACCTTGTTTTTCTGACAGCTGGAATATAAATATTCTGATGGCAGTGAAAACTAGTCAGGGCTGTGTTTGTTTCTGAGCAGAGGAGCATGATGATTTTGCTATACTGTACAAAGCAATAATAATGAAAAATAACTGCAATATTATCATGATCCATTCATCAAGAACAATACAGCTATGTTAATCTCAAAATCACTTAGAGTCTAGTCAGTAATGGTATCTTCTATCTCCATTTTAATGGCACAAAAATAAGCATCCACGAGAATGACATGTTACTTGAACAAAATTATCCAAGGATAACTTTTTTTTTTAAGCTGAGTAAAGGGTAAAAAACCTGCTTCTATCAAGGTTAGGAAAAGAACTGTTTTTGTTACAATAAGTGAGTAACATCCAGAATAAGTATTCTGAGAAAAACTAGAGCTAGAGTAATGATTTTTATGAAGTGATGCCTTGCACTAGATATTTACATAGGCTCAGATAAAGTTGCATTATATCCTTCAGGCCCCTGGATGTATTAGACATAAAGAGGATGCATCAGCTATCAAAGCCATGTGTTGTCATCTCTCATCTCTAATCTCTGAGAATTTACCTCCTTGTAAGAATAGCAAGACAGACTAAAGCACTTAGACTGTTGTAATAATACCAATATATGCAAAGCATTGAAGTGCAGAGCAAACTTGAGCCAAATTAGTGGCACTAAATGAATTCTAGAGCGGAGGCTTGTGTGGACCCCTGGAGGTCTGCAAGGCCAGCATAAGTGATGTGCAGCTCATGCACAGAAATACGCGAAACACTAAATATTGCAAACTTGCTATTTCCATATGTCTGCATTGGTTGTCTGCAAGAAACTTTGGAGAGGAACAGTGGTCAAGAGCCTTTGGAGTCATTTACTTAAATTGATCAGAATATGGTCTTAACTCAGTCAGCAGAACATGATAATTTTTGTTCCAAAGAAGAAACAGATCAAAAAAATATGAAGGATTGGTTTTGGAATTAGTGTCCATCCTAGTTCTTTAATGAGATAAGATTTACAGATCTTCTGAATTCAGTAAAGAAATGCAGGATGTAAAATTTTATACTGAAAACAATTTAGAATTTTAGTGAAAAATAGCTCCATCCTTCTCTGAGTAAAAAATTGTCTTGGGCTTAAAACTAAATGATTGAGATTGTGTTTAGTAGACTGACACAGGAAAGTAGTCTGTTGGGGAAAAGCCAAAAATTACCATAAGGCTATAATCAGCCTACTTGGCAGTGTCCACTGAAACTATAAACTCCTTTCAAAAAGTCCAGGTACCTGTGGTGCTAAGTTTCCTGAGTGCCAGAGTTACATTTGCCTTGGGTGAAAAGATGGTGCAAGAGACATGTATAATCCAAATAGTTTTTAAACTCCAGCTTGGACTCAGCCGTTCTAGAGTGAAATATGTGTTCGCAAGGAGAATTTATAAACTTGAGGTCTGATTCCACAAGCATTACCTCATGTAGGAAAAAACCAAATATTTTGTTGTGGGTTTGTTTTGTTTTTTTTTTTTTTTTTAAATAACACAAGATTTGCAAGGTTGCAAAATCCTGGAGGTTTTGTATTACAGCTACAACCCCTCCAATATTTCAAAGCTTCAGATGGGGGAAGGAATGTAGAGTCACAAACCTCCCAGCTTTTTGTTCAGCTTACGCTGTGGTCTCATCATTTTGACCTTTAACCATAAAAGCCACAGTGATAACTAGCCTTTTTATTTTTTTTTCTCACAGGTCACAAAAAGTAAAATAAAAATGAAACAAATTATAAAACCAGATGCTTTGTCCCTTCCAATGGCTAGAAAACATTCAATTTCTTCCTTTTCAATTTTCCTTGGTGGTATTTTTTCCCCTTGACTCAGTTTGCTATGTTGTAGCGTGGTGTACTTCAGATTTTTTCCCATTTTTCCATCTCTTTGTTTGAAGAGCATACAACTGACAAACAGTCTGTAACAGACGGCTGGGCACTTGTGTGTGCTGTGAATGTGCTTTCAACTGAGAAGTTTAGTCTCTGCTCAGGATCCAGTAATAGTAAATGCAGGCAGACTTTTGGCTCCCATATGCACCTTTCTGCATACCATAGATCCTGTGGGCAAAGGGGGAGCTCAAGGTGGAAATTTTCTGCTCTGATTTTTGCTACCCAGGATGGATGCAGAAGCTGTTTCACAGGCCCTTCCACTGGGGTTTCACAGAGAATGCAGCTGACTGGAACTGAGTTTGTGTTCCACACAGATTTGGCAGTTAAAGATAATTTACTTCTGAATTGGATTTTCCACAAAATAGTGTTTGTGAAAAAGTTTAAGATTAACAACATTTCATAATTTGTTTTGATGGTTTTAAAAATAATTATCATTACATTTTTAAATTAAATAATCAGTTGTCTTGGTTTCATTCATTGTTAATAACCATTATTCTAACTAGTCTTTTGTAAGTAATTCTAGTTAATGTAATCAAAAAAGAGATTTAAATGAAGTATTGTGCTTACCTGTAAAAGCTCTTTAGAAAAATTACATTCTGTCATAGTAGATGTTTTCCCCAGTAAGCTTTCTGATTACAAGAAAAGAGATTTTCTAGTAAGAAAACTCTTCATCAGGACATCCAGCGGCTATAACTCTTAACTTCATGATATGTAGAGTTTATTAGAACCTCATCTCTGAGTGCTGCAAACAGTTAGCAGCCCCACTTTTCACTCAGAATCACATTTATACTAAGCACTCTGGAGAGAAGCTTGAAGAGCAGTGCCTTACAGCATCAAAATCGTAAAGCACAGCAAAACCTGCATTTGTTTTTTGGGTTATTTTCAAGTATCTTCACTTCCCTAAACCAGTATTGAGATTTCTAGAGGAGTGGCATTGATAGTATGGCTGTGGAGTGTGTGGACATAGGAGTAAAGAGATGTGGTCAAAACCCCCTATGCCTACACACAAGTATCGTGGTCTGTTCACTGCCGTATTTCTGACACCTACGCTGTAGCAGCAATCCAGGGGTGACTGAAGGAATCACTGACAATTCTCCTGTCTTTGTTCCGTAGCACTGCTCTTATTTTTAGATTTTAGATTTTTCTACGTGAAGGAATAACTTTTAGCCCTGTGAGATATTTGAGAGTTTAGAAGGAAATACACTTAAAAACATTATGGATGAACAGGGTTCTACCTTTCTTCCTTGTGAAAAACTGCACTGAGGTCTGTAAATTCTTTTATTCAAAGGCTTATGATAAGGCCAGCTCATCATTGTTCAGAGTTGTGACTTTCCCATGAAAAATAAGAAATTTCTCAGTTCATCTGGGATTGTATGTTTCTGCCATACTTTCAAGGTGGGGAAGAGCAGGCTGAATTTCTTACTGCTTTTCGACTCCAGTGCTTTCTCAATATTGTGCTGGATTCAGTGTAATTGGTCAAAGTCATTACAGATTCAATTATAAACCATATAAAGAAAAGGAGATTGGTGGAAATTAAGGTTTAAGATATCTGGAGCATCTCAGACTATTAAGGTCCAGTCAGTTAAGACATTTAGCTCTGTCCTGATAGTCTTACCTATGTTGTGCTACTCCTCAGCTTGAGTAAAAGCAGAATTGAACCCAAGTGATCTAGTGCATAAGAATATAATCATCTCTTTGTAAATGGGAAGTCTTGTCCAAGATTTTGGAGTTTATGTAAGATCATTATATAAGGTTATTAAATTGCATCCCACATGCCTCTGTGAAGGTAGATCATCCTTAGTGAAATAGGAATGCTAAGCTAAAATAAGTCATAGAGGGATATGCTCAGTAAAGCAAGTACCTAAAAAGGTTTTAGTAAATCTGCAGTGTTCCACTTTATTCCCTTTCCTGTATATTTAATGATTTTAAATGGAATAGACTTAAAATCTGGTAACCTTCTCTGTTCATAAGGGACAGTCAGACTAACAGTCTCTTTTTAAAGTCATGAGTTACATTCTCCTGCTGTATTTTCCATAAAAGTTGAATCCAGTATACATTTGGCAGACAAGCTTTCAGATTTGTCCAAACTCTGCATTTTTCTTTTGAACCCCATGAAGAATTTGAAAGTAAAGCCTTGTAGAATCAAAAATCCACGTATCAATACATTTTCCATCATAGATTGCTATTTGCAATGTGCTCTTTGATGTAGTTTTTATACTAATTCTTTCTTCTTTTAGAAAATGTTCACAAGTGGATTCGTAGTGGTAAAACTAACCTGCTGGAAACCCCTGACAAAAAGGACATTCTCCTAAGATACCCACAAATATATCCAGAAATTTTTTGCAAACAGTTAAGATCTGAGTTTAGTCTTTGCCAAGTTCAACACAGAATCACAGAATGGTTGAGGTTGGAAGGGACAGAGCTCTGGAGGTCATCTTGCCCAGCCCCCCTGCTCAAGCAGAGCCACCTAGAGCAGGCTGCCTAGGATCGTGTCCAGATGGGTTCTGAATATCCCCAAGGATGGAGACTCCACAACTTCCCTGGGCAACCTGTGCCAATGCTCAGTCACCCTTACAGTGAAAAAGTGACTCCTGATATTCAGAGGGAACCTGGTCCTGCCTCTGGTCCTGTCGCTGGGCACCACTGAAAAGAGCCTGGCACCATCTTCTTTACACCCTCTCTTCAGGTATATAAACATTGGTAAGATCCCCCTTAGCCTTCTCTTCTCCAGGTGGAACAGTTCCAGCTCTCTCAGCCTTTCCTCATAGGAGAGAGACTCCAGTCCTCTCATCATTTTAGTGGCCCTTTGCTGGACTCTCTCCAGTATGTCCAGGTCTCCTGCAATGAAGAGCCCAGAACAGGACACAGTATTCCAGGTGTGGCCATCAATGCCACAACCAACACATTTCCTACAATCACATTTAAAGAAAGACTGCGATTGAAGAATATTTTGGGGGCTACTTAAAAAAATGCGATGATATTTACGCTTCAGGATGACTTCAGGGTGAAGGAGGGGAATGTTGTCAAGGTCAATGCAGGCTAAAAGGTACGTGAAAGGAGACTGGTCCTTTTAATGGACAGCCTTGCTGAACTTGTTTTTCTCTTCTGCTCTTGTGTGACTGATTTAAACTACCTAGCTACAGATATTGCAGCTCAGCAGGCATCCAAATGCAGATGGAAACTACCAGTGTGCACTGTACTTGAACTTCTGAAATAAAGGACAGCATCTCCCTCAAACTTAGACTAGCACTGAGCAAAAGTTATAACTGTGCAAGACAGGAAAGAACTTGTGATTTAAAGCAATCTAGCTTTCCTAAACTCTCATTTTTCTCAAACTGTTCTTTCTCAGATAGTTTCTATTCTGTCCTTCTGAAAATCTGTAAGTAAATATGCTTTCTACTGGATTCTACTTTAAAGAGATTATATTAATTTTACATAATCATAGCCACACCAGAAGCTATTAGAACTTTTGGAAACTTTTAGTCCTTTCTAGATAAATTTTTGAGACTTTTGCTCTTAGACATGGAATGTAATTTCTGTATAGGTAGGAAATCCATGGCTTGCTAGTGTTTGCTTGCCAATGATTCCTAATGGAGTTACTGTAGCTTTGTTTCATTACTGTAGAGCTGGTTGCTGCTTTAGGCAAGATTAAACTCAAGGGTGTATTTCTCTTGCCAGGTCACCCAACAGATCACTAGTCTGGCTGTCAGCTTCATTCCTTTCTTCAGAATAATATTACCATTCATATTCTATCTTGTACAATGGATACATCTACTAGACAAGCCACAGTGTCCTTACTCCTGGCTACAGCTATTTTGCAAGCAATTCCTTCATATATTTGAGACAATTAAAAGTGGCAGTTGTCTAGTGTTCAAAGGGATAAAAATTGTATTCTTTGAAAGGGTAACTGGATGAATAAAAGCCCTCAAATCCACAAGCAAGCAAGCCTAATGGTCTCAATTAATTCTGATAAATGGGCTTAGTCTTAGTTTCTGTAGTGGCTTTTTTAATTATTCTTGGTTTGTAGAGATGAAAATAGCAGCAACAGTAAAGAATTGAGCCTGATTAGGGTCACTCATTTGATTCCATAGATTTAGTTGCAGTTTCCAAACTGAAGAGGAAGAGATGGGAAGAAGGAAGAAATGCCTGGGAACATTCATACTAAATTCCCATTTTTTCTTTTCATAAGATGTTGTAAAGTTCTTCAGTTAAAAAGGGCTTTATGTATTTGTAAAGTATAACTCCTACTATGATGTTTATGAACACCATATTTATGAAATTAGCCTGGGCCAAACTAGTTTATGCTTACGCATATTACCATCACATAAGATGGGGGATCTTCCAGTTAACATCTATCCAACTAACAAGCAGGACTGAGAACTGCCATGCCAGTCTTTGTATATTACAGGCATTTGTTTTGATGGATGTTAACTGCTGGTTTCCAGATTTTCTGCTAGACAAGGCCCTGAGCCGGGAAGCACTTTCAACATGAATGTCAACAGGAACTGAAGATACCCATCGCTCCACAATGGCTTCTCAGCATCTGCTGGTATCAGGCCCTCAATCAGCTACTTCAGAAGAGCCAGAGTTGCCATCTAGACAAATATATGTGCTATGAAATTATTAAGGGTGACTAGACAAGACTGACATTTGCTTTGCCCTTCTGCCTCACATAATGAATATCTGACCCATTTTTCTAGTGAGAGGATCTCCATCTTATAAGTGTTAGCTACTAGGGGTGCAAACTCATTTCCATGATACATTCTCTCATTTTTTTTCTCTTAAAAGTGCTAGACATTTATTCCTGTTTTAACTGACATTTTAAACTGATTTGGAATGATACATGGTTAAAAAATAAACCTTTGTAAGATGGAAATTTTGCTGCTAACAGATTTAAGTAGCCTAATTTTTTTTTGCTTTTGGCTTGGAACTTCAGACTGCATTTATTCTTGCAAATAAAACAGGCTAAGAGAGTTCTCTGGCCCTGAGGCTGACTGGCACCATATAACCCCAGTCCATAAAGCCCATACCCAAAACAGGGTTTGTGCACCTGCGATAAGTCATTGCTTGATACTGTGCACTTTGGGACTGGCCAAAACTCTGCCAGGGAGTTAACACTTGCTATCAGTTTAACTGGATGGCTGATTGCTTGAGCCTATATTAGACCCTGGCCCTGCTTAGCTTACTAGTAGAGACACAGCCAGTGTGTTTAATTTGGATAAGATTTTTTTGTTGTTGTTTTTGCATGTTAAATATTTAAGTTATTATTATACTCCACGATGAATAAAGTTCAGAGGATTTGCAAAGCTGCCTTGGCACCTTTAAAATGACACCATTTATCAACATGCCTTACTTCAGCTTATATTTTGATCTCAGAGCAATTTTGACCTTTCACACACTTCTCCATTTCTGTGGTTTTCCACAGACTCCTGAGTTAATGCATCTTTGTGTAAATACATAATCGTCAAATTTGCAATAAGGAAACAAAAAAACAGCCCAAACCCTATTGGGGTAGATCTCAAAGGCTCCAAACTCCTAACAGCTGAAAATCACAGTGTAAACTGGACTCAGGCATCCTCAGCACTCTTGGGTTTTTTGTTTTTGATTTTTTCCACAGCAACAGTCAAGCTGCACACTGATGACAGAAAATCTGTCATGACATTACGAATCTTCCTTCAGCCGCTGATCTGCACACATCAAGCTGAATAGCATTTTGGCACAGGCAGGTGGGAAACGGGCATGAGTGGCAAGGGAGAGCCAAGATGCTGATGCTCTGAAGCAATCCATCTCTTAAACAGCCTCTGAGAAGACATCAAGCTGCTTTACCTCAGTGCAGATGATTCTGCCATTGCTTTCTCTCCCCCTAGTCTCTTGAGGAGAGTCCCTTAATATACTCTGTGAGCTGCACCAGGGCAAAATCAAGATAATTTTCTAAAGTTAACGAGATTTAGTCTGCTGTCTCCTTCTAAGGAGCTACTGTCAGCATCTTATGCGCGGCTGAATTAGAATGAGCCTTGTGTAATCCTAAATCCCCTCTAAGCATGCATTTATTCTTCAATTTAGGAAGATTGCAGTTCTGATATTTTGGGTTTTTTTGCATTCCAATTTTATTTAGTGAATTGTTTGCTTGAAATAGGACTATTTTCTGCAGTTAGACTGATGAGGGTTTCTTACCTTAGTAGTATCTTACACATAGGAACCTATGCATTTGGTTTGTGAAGCTTCAAAAACATTTATTACAAATTTGCTAATATATTATGTTTATGTTCTTCTGATTCTCTAACCTGCTTGTATTATCACAGATGGGTAAAAATGTCAGTAAACACATGAGCCTCCATCTATTCCTCAGAATGAAATTAACTTTTAAAGTTTAAAATATTAAGGACAAAATCCTGATACTCAGAAAGCTTGGCCCAGAGAGCACAGGGCTTGTTTTGATGTTAATGAGGACTCTACCACTGGCTTGTGATCAAAGTTAACAGACTGGCTGCAGAAGAAGCTATTGCTCCACTCTTCGCATTAGACTTCTATTTTATTATGGGAAGGAACAAGTTTACCTCATACCTTTGAAAACAGAAACACTTATCAGTTTACATGGAGTTAGACTCAGTTTACAGCGTGAAAAGTTTTTTCAAACCACAGTTCTTGGTTGAAAATTAATTTAAAATTATTTATATATGCTGAACGTCTCTGTTGTGTCTTGTGCATCTTTGTGCTTGCACCATAATTTCATGGTAGGCCAGTAGCGCCTTAGTGACTACCCCTTTGCAGACATTTGCCAAAATAAATGCAGTGTATAGGTTACAGTTTTCTCCTAGAGAACTGCATGATTTTGATTTACTCTGCATGTCCCACAAAGCCATGACCTGCATCAAAGCTGCCTCTGCATGGCAAATGACCTATGGAAACCTGTTGCTGCTGTGGGAGCTGGTGGCTCATAGTTCCTGCCCCTCTCCAAGGCTATGCAAGACCTTGTGCTTCCACAGGGCTTTGGAGGTAGGTGGCAGGGGGCTGAGAAGAAGAAAGGAGGAGGATAAAAGGTGGTGGATGAGCTTGGAAGTAGGGATTTCTGGGATGCTTTTTGACAAGGGGAGATGAGATGTATTTGATTAATTTAGAACAGGGCTCAACAGTGACCAAGGCAGGCTCTCATGATATTCAACAGGTTAACTTTAAGCTTCCTTTAGTTGTTTTTGCATTAAATTTTGCTTTTTGAAAATTTTATTTCTACAGCCCTTTTGGTTTGCCAGTAACATTTTGATTTCCTGCATTTGCATCTTACTCTTCAGAAGTAGGTCGCTGCATTTAGTATACCTGAGACCTCATCTAGCATACCTTTGCACCTTGTGGCATCATTTATGTAGAAGCAATGTGCTCCCCTCTTTCAAATGGTAGCGTTTCACATCTGCTTCACAGGGAGGTGCAGGAAGTGGTCAAAGCTGCCTTTACTCGCCAGCTCTGGGATAAGCCATGTATTGAATCACATCTGAGGTATACTTGTGCTCTGGCTCAAGGAGAGAGCAGACTTCCAGGAATTATTAGGCTAACACTGACAATCTGGCCTAGTGTCACAGAAGGGCACAAGCCCAGAGGTTGACAAGTCAGGCTGTGATGCCCTGGGAAAATTGTGTAAACAAGCATGCACAGAGCCACCTGTCCCTAGCCTGCCCTGAGGACCTAAACATCCATAAACTCCAGGAAAATCACTTGCCCTCTCTGAATTATAAAGCAGGATGAGCCTATTAAGTATCATACCCATTAGGAAGACATGCTTCTCCCCTCTGATTTTTTTTAACTGTAGAGATCATCCCTTTCTTTTGCATTAAAGGGAAAAGAAATGCCTTACTTGGGTATTATTTAATAAGTACTGTTAACATAACTTACAAAAGTATGAAAAAAATATTTGACAAGCTGTTTATTTTTAGAGTGTCTTCTGCTTGTTTTTTCAAATGCTCAAAATTTAAATTTCTTATTTTAAGTAGCTCAGGGAACCTTGAGAGGCCCATTTCTGAGGACAAAGTATTTAAATCCATACCCCACACTCACCCCATGGTGCATTCCAGTTACAACAGGAATGTCTGCTGGGCAGCTTTCTCTCATGACCTCAGCACTGAGGATATGTGGACTTAGAGAAAAAGTGATTTAAGACTGATTTTCTAGAATATCACATTCGGTGGCTTGTGTGACAGGTGATATAATGGATTTTATCCAGCTTTAAATTCTACCTGTCAGAAGAAGTGGTGCTCCTTTCCTAAGAAAGCATGAGTGCTGCCCATTGCACTGTGATGATACAGATGATACTGTCCCATAGATGCATAAAGCACGAGTTCCTGAGTTAGCTAAGGCTACTGTCTCTCAGAATAAATTATTCTCCAGAAAAGAAAGGGAGTGTTTTCATCTTTGACCTCTGCAACAGCAAATGATAAAAATGTAAGGAAGTCCTGTGATGTTTTAAAGTATAAAAAGGCTCACAATGGAACATCTTTTCCCATTCAATATTTTTAAAAATACTGCCTTCTATCTCAGTAAAATAGAGGACAGTAGTCTGCACTTCTGTATTCTGTACTACAGTACAATAATTCCCAATGCACTTTTCCATATTTGCTTTTCTCAGGTCTGATGTTTTGAAAAGGTAAAATGCAGAGAGTTGAGCACATCTGTTTCAGATGTGTTGTCCTATGTGTTCAGGGAGGAAAAGAAGAATTGAAATATTAGGTCTGTAAAAAAAATAAAATTGAAAGCCAAAAATTTTTTTCAAAATGAGTGCTTTGGATTCAAAGATAAGGATTTTCTTTTCTTGCTGAAAGCTTTAACAAAATCCTGGAGCCTGGGTGACTCCTTTTGTCTGTCGCGAATGAGTGGTTTAGGGTTGCTCAAAGAATCTCTAGTCTACTCCTAGTGTAAAAGTTATGCTGCAGACAGGCATAGGAAGGAGAATATGGATTTTGGTTTTGACATATTTCAGAACACGTGGCTATAATTTATTGCATTAAATTGTTTTTTATTTCCATACTTTCTTTGCTTCCCTCTCCTCCAAACTTTCTTCCACAGTTAAGTAAGATAAAGCAGCCATGGCTATAACCCTTGGGGATTATCTTGTGTGGAGTCATGCAAAGCTTAGGCACACTTTTTCGATGGCAAACTAACACTGAACAAGCCAGAAAAAAAATTATTCATCTCAAAGTGCTGGAGAGGTGGGAAGTGCAAAAAAAATTGGTTTGGTTTGTTTTCTTCATTTAGAGTACCATGCACACTATCTGTTTGTTAGGAAGAGGAAAACATTGCATGTCCTGGAGAAAAAATATTGATATAATTTAAAATTGTCCATAGAACTGTATCTGTCATCTCATATTCATGGCACAAGTGACACAAATATCTTCTTGTAGGCCCAAGTCAACTTCTAAATCCATGCAAGGAAAATGTTCCCTTTAATAATGAAAAATATTTGTGTAACAAGGTTATCTCAGATGTAACTCACAGAAGTCATAGGCAAGTTGTAAGAACTGGAGGACAGAGGTTTCTTGCCAAGAGCAACTCTTGTTTACTGCCAAGCTGGCAAATACCCTATCTTCCTTGGCATCTCTTGGGTGTGGGAAACTTGGAAGGGTCACAAGAAATCAAATGGCAGGCATAGCTTTTGTACAGGGCACAGCTCAGAGCTGCTGGTCACATGAGTCCCTTTCACTCTTCCACAAAAGTCTTCAGCAGTTGTTTTAATGGTTCCCTTTAAGGTAAAGGCCTTCCAGCTTGCATGTTTGAATTGTGCTACAGAACCAAGTGAAGTTGTGTGATCATCTTCACTTATCGCCTGGAAGCCTTTTCATGTCCTCCAGACTCCCATACTGCTAAGGTCTCTTGTGGGGCAGATGTTAGATGCCTTCTGAGCCTTCTGTGTGTGGTAAAAGAAGAGGGATTATCAGGCATCAGAGTGTCCCACAGCTTTAAAATTCACTGAGCACCTTATGAAAGGAACAGAGGATAAAAAGACATGACTCCTACTCTGGCTGGGAGACAAAAGAGGAAGCAAAATAAAAATGGTATAATAGCCAACCTCCCTGTGCTAGTGTCTTGAGAGTTTTTTTAAGAATGTGATTTACAAGTGTTTGCAAGAGAATGACTGGCTTCATGTCTGCTCAGGAAGCTAGAGTAACGGATTGCTAAATAAGGTTGAGGAGGTGAAATAGCAGGCTTCTACCCTTGCCTCGCCAAGCTGAGCTCAAAACTGTAAAGCCATAGCACGAAATACTAAATGCGCCGCTCTCTGGAGAAAGTGCAATTGAGGAAATTATAGACTGCCATGTTAGGAGTCCAACTGCCAATTTTGCAACTTTCAGGCTACTCGAGTCATTGAAATTATACCTAGTAAGGAAGCCTTTTCTTCTGTCCTCTGTGTGAATGGTGCTTTGTGGAAGCTTAAGACACAGGGTGAGATTCAGTACAGCACCTGACTGGTACTTATCTGTTAGATGTTTTAGTGAGGCAGTCTTCCTGAAGTAAGTGCCTAAGGTCTATATCTGGTCAGTGGAGAGAGGAAGGCCCTATAGAAGATCTCCAGATATCCCTCTCCAGAGGGATGGATATATCATCTGCCTCTGCGATAAGTGGACAAGGTTCTCCTGTTGGGAATTTCAGAAGCACTTTATTTTCTCCACTGAGGAGGACTGCATCCTTGACTACTGATGCTCAGGCACCAGTTCAGGGCTTAAGCTAGTTAGGCAGCATCCTGACCAAACCTATTACAATAAAATGGCCAACTTAAGAGGCCTGTTTATCTCCATCCTCTCCAATCTGAGCAAACCTTGGTAATCAGCCCTGCTTTGTCCTTGTAAACTGAACAATTTACTGTCCTGACAATTATCGGTGCCAATAGATGTATCAGGTCTGGCTGGGATAGAGTTAATTTTCTTCATAGCAGCCCATATGGTGCTGTGTTTTGGATCTGTGACCAAAACAGTGTTGATAACACATCAATGTTTTAGCTGTTGCTGAACAGTGCTTGCACAGCATCAAGGATTTCTCTGTTTCTCACGCTGCCCTGTCAGCAAGTAGGCTGGGGGTGCACAAGAAGTTGGGTGGGGACACAGCTGGGACAGCTGACCCCAGCTGACCCAAGGGATATTACACGCCATATGACATCATGCTCAGCATATACAGCTGGGGGAAGAAGGAGGAAGGAGGGAGGTTCAGAGTTGTAGCGCCTGTCTTCCCAAGCAACTGTTACGTGTGATGAAGCCCTGCTTTCCTGGAAATGGCAGAACACCTGCCTGCTGACAGGAAGCAGTGGATTAATTCCTTATTTTGCTTTGCTTGTGCATACAGCTTTGCTTTACCTATTAAACTGTCTTTATCTCAACCCATGAGTTTTCTCACTTTTACCCTTTTGATTCTCTCCCCCATCCCACTGGGCAGGAGTGAGCAAGTGGCTGCATGGGGCTGAGCTGCCTACCAGGGTTGTCCCACAACAGTGGAGAAGTACTCCAAATATTTGTTACATTCAAGAAGGAATTATTAGAGAAAACAAAAAGTTTGTAATAAGATGTACTGAATCATTTTTTGATCTAATTTTTTGCTGTTAACAAGTCTCTATGAGGCAAGGTACTATTTCACCAAAGGTGGGAATATTTGCCTACGCTGTTACGCAAACAGAAGACTTAATGCCTATTCTGATTTTAACACAGGGTGAAACAGAAGAAAACAAAGATCACATGATTCACAGAAGATATTTTAGAATTCTAAGGCTTTGTTTGGGTATATGAACTACTGAACTAACTCTTCAAACTGATAAAAGTGAAAACTTCTTATTAAAAGCTGCACATACCCACCCCCTCACCTTTCTAGGAATGGTGAGGAAGTTGAGGCGCCAAGAGGTTAGTGATCTAAGAGCAGTCACACAGGCTGGTGGAAAAACGGAAGAAAAGTATCCTAATCTTGACTGTTAAAGCATTGTCATCATCATTAATGAATCCAGCAACGTTGTCAGACAGGTATCTCGAGAAATTTGTGTTACTCAAATACAAATACAAAGACATAATCACAAAGGGAAAGCATGTAATTACATTAGGTCCAGAGAACCTATTACAATTATTGATTAGGCTTTCTTATTACAAAAAACTACCCTAGACAATTACCTACCTAGAATCGCCTTTATAATGAGTGACTAGTAAAGTTTGTTATGTTTGTGGGGTTTTTAATTATTTTTGTATTTTCTTAGAGTATACAACTAAGGCAAGAACAGTAATCTGTACTCTACCTGGACAGTTCAAATTTACCAAGCAAATTTGGCACCAGAACCAATTACTTCATTTTAGCTGAGATTCTGAAACATTTCATATTGCCTTTTTCAAAGTTTTGTCCAATCTCTCCTCTAATGGAGCTTCCACTATGGAATCACAGAAGATACAGCTGGAAAAGACTTATTACATGATCTGTTCTTCTTTTTTGATTTTAGAAAACACAAGTGATGTCACTATCCCCTTGGACGCATTCTTTGACTTAATCCTGAAAACTAGCTTAAATTGACAGGATTTCTCCATGCTCAGTCTAATCCACTTTACCAAAAAAACACCCTCAACTCCCCAAAAACCCAAAAAGACAGGATATGAACACCAAAAACAATTGCTAAAGCAGCTGAAGAGACCTCCTACCTTTTAAAGCAAAAATTGCTCTAATTTAGCTTTAATATGCATAAGCTGTTAAAATATATAATGTCATTGCATTCTAAGGACTGGAGGCACTCTCCAAGGGTCACAAAGCTCATGAAAGCTTCAAAATAGAGTATAGTTGTCAAATAAGACCTCTTGAGCTATAGCATGCTTAAAAAATAAAATCAGTTGTCTTTAAGCTTTAGACAATAGACTGATAACTTTTTGGCCATTCATGTTCCAATATGCAAGGCAAAGACCAACCATAGCTGTACATGCACAATGATGGGCTTTATTTCCATTCAGTAAAGAGATATTATAGTCATGGTGGATAATTCTATGAAAACATCATCTAAGGGGTTATTAAAAAGCAAGCAGAGTGCTAGGAATTAGTAATAAAAAAATCCAAGAGCAAACACAGAACATGGTGCACTCATGTCTTGACTACTGCAACAGATCTAGTCACACATCTCAGACAGGAGATAGTAGAATAAGGAAGGTATGTAGAGAGACACAAGGTAGGTGGATAGAAAAGAGAGAAGGATAAACCACACTCTGGGTCAGTTTCTGTATCACAGAGATTAAAATAGAGAAGACTATGGAAGAAAAGACAACTGAAGGTGAATATGAGAGAGCTCTATAAAATCTTGATTATCCTGGGAAGAATTATTCACTGTTCTTCAGAATCGTAAGAACAAAGAGGCATCAAATGAAATTCACGTCTAGTAGGTTAAAACAAATAAAAGGAAGTAATAGTTCACAGAGTGCACAGGTCTATTGTAGAATTTATTACTAGGGGAAACTCTGGATCCCAGAAGTTTAGATGAGTTCAGAAGTCACTTCAGAAAATGGTTTGACAAATTAATGGAAGAAAATTCCATCAAGGGCTATAAAACACACAGAAATAATCTCTGGGCCAGGAAGCCCCTAAGCTTCAGACTGCCAGAAGATGTGAGGAGTTTTGCTGTGGGTAGGCTGAGGAGGTGCATGTCCACTTGTTTTATCCTTTCCTTGTGGCATCTGCTACAAGTTACTTCCTGAAATAAGGTACTGAGCTAAACAAACCTCTGGTCTGTAACAGTATAGCTAATCTTTACATCGTGCAGAGATAACAGTGGCAAAAGATCCTCCCTTTTCTTCCCATTTAATACACTTCCACCTCTTTGCTATATGGATTGAACACACTGCAAAGTAACTTTGCTAAGCATGAGCTCTCACTCATCCTTGTTGTAAATAGCCTCTGCCTCCAGGTGAAAATGGAAGTAACAGCCAAGGCAGGTCTACCCTGGTACTGCCTCCAGGATGTGGCATATTGGAAAAGGCTGTCCCATTTGATGCCTGGTGCATACATGCTGGTATGTATTTTTAAATACATTGGGGGCAAATAGCCTCAGATTTTAGATAGGGGCCAGATGGCTGATTCAAGGGAAAATAACACAGATACACAGAGCAATAGTCACTCCAAAAAGACTGAACGGTGTATGTAACAGGATGCACAGGCTCCGAACAGTACTGCGCATCAATTACTTTATATTTCAACACCAGCTGTGTTCATGAAAATAAGAAATAAAGACCTGATGCATCTCAAGACACTGAGAATTTAAATCCGTTTCTGAAACTGGCTTTAATTCTTTGACTTTACAGGTGAACTCTTTGTTTAGGAAGAGACAAGCAGTCACAATTTTTGTGCCTTTTTTCCACTAAAATTATACCACTTCAGTTAAAAGATAAAGTGGAATTTAAGGCTTGTGTTTTCAGATTTACAGAATATATATTATTCGACAACTAAGTAGTAAAACAGGTCACCACATTTATGACCTTCTCCCTTTTACTCTTCTGAATGCAGAGAACTTCAATATCAAAAGTACAAGCAGTACAATACAGGTTTGAATGCAAATTATAAAATATTCAGTATCAAGTCTCTTATTTACACATACTAGTTTTACAACTGACATTTTCTCATGTAGTTATGGTTTAAGTAGCGTAAATATAGCTTGAATTTACTATTCTCTCCTCTTCCCCCTCACAAGATGTCCAACCGAATCAGGGAATTGTTTAATCAAATTTTTAAGTGAAATGTTAAATTGTGCTTCTTGGCAACAATCCTCTCCCAGAAGTCTGCATGTTCCCAGTGCTTGGCACTTTCCATTCTCATTGTTTACCTGTGGTGGATATTGAACCAAATATACTACAGGACATACCATGAACAGCTGCAGCAACAGCACCAACAAAAGCAACATGTGTTGTTGGGCCTTTGGTTTCCAGGTGCTTGAGACACAGCTGATGTTCCTTCATTTTGTGACTGCTGCCTCTTTCTCATTTCAGCTACTTCAGTGCCCAAGTGGCTATAAGAACACAGACATAAGAGATGTACAGAATTACTACAGACCGTCATAAAGTACATTCACATTTCTACAGCAATCTCTGATTCTACTGATTCTCACAGCTCATGGCAACAAAAGCACGTGGCCATCAACTGTGCTGGCCAAGTAATAGTTCTATTGTGTTAAAAGCAGTTTCCAGAAGACCACATTTTAGTGACACATATACGCTACTGTGCTGTTGAATCACTTCTATTATTATCACTTTGGCTGGACTAAAAGGACTGTTTATTACCCTTTTGAACAGCAAGCTACACAGCTTGTGTAGCACTTGGTAGAAACTGAGTTGTTCCTTACCATATGACTATCACAGCTCTTTCCATTGTACTAAAACTACAGCGGGATGGTTATTCACTTTAAACATGAGCTGGAAATTGATCTTTTTTACTTTTTGACTTTTCTGGTCAATGCTGGACCAATGAAATTGATATAAGTGATATTGTATCACAGGAACTAATAGCTGTCTGTTAAGAGCCAAGTTTATTATGTGTCATAAATGGGAGGTTTGCTACTTAAGAGTTACTCTCTGTAAATAAAATGAATAATAAAGATGTATTTCCAAAATACTTTTCCAACTTCAGGACTATTTTCAGGTCACAGAAAACTTTCTCTTGCTCATTGCCAGTCTTTCCTAGGTTTTATTAGCCAAGATATTTTTCTTTCCAGTGACTTGCAATACGTAGCTGGAAGCAATATTCCATGCAATAATTAGCTTTCAAAAGAAGTTAAAACATTTATTGCTAAGTTATGTTATTTAGGAAGGTTTAGATGTCAGGATCTTTCTAATGGTTCACATCTTCTCTGTACAACAACTGTAAGTTTCCCAGAGTAATAGGTACTACAAACACACATGAATTAGAATAAATTTAGTACTTTTGCCTTTGAAAATGTACAAACAGATTACTGTAGGAAGGAGCCCAGTTTAAAACAGAAGTAGGTAGAAGATGGCCTGGTGTGAGCAGCATGCACTGTGCTCCACACCCCCAGGGGTTCCTGCTGCAGCAGGAGTGCTGGGGAAAGGCAAGCTCTGGTGGATTTGCCACCTGGATACATCATGCACAGACAATCAAGAGATGTGCTGCTCCGTCTACATGCATTCAAGCAGCAGCTGTGAGATTTTGCATTTAAATGGTTGCTAAAACTTCTGAAGTTCTTCTTCTGTAATAGTGTCTTTATAGACAGTTTACACACAGCAACATGGAGCAAGGATACTAAGCATCAGAACTTGAACCCACGCTGCAAAACTCAAGGTGGCTATTTCAGCTTTTTTTGCATAGCTAACTTTTCCATGTACACTGTCACTGAGTAGAATCAAGTAATTTCTGAAGTGTTTGGTCAAATTAAACAATGAAGAACCATTTAACTACCTGTGGTGAGGGCACCTGCTTATGCTATTGATATTACTTCTTACGGTTTATAGTTGCTGAACTCTTGAAGATTAAAATTACATAGTAAAAATACCTTTTTTTTTTTAATCAAATGTAAACATATGTTGTTGACAAGGGATACTTTGACATAACTGAAAAACTGCCCATATTTTTACAATAGATAGGAAGGAAAGGAAAAGTCTTGCAGAATAATATGTAGCTCAGACAGTGAGTGACAGTATAGAGTCACTTTCTCCAAACTACAGTGCTGAACTTCTGCTGACTGTGCATGATGCAGTTAAATTATTTCATAGATAGCTGTATCGTGCTGTGAATGGTACTTGCTTCAGCAAGTGCCATGACTGTGGTTAAAGGAATTTAAGCCAGATATTTTCACAGGGAACGTTTGTTTCTTGTGAGAAAGAGAGAGATTCTAGACACATTTGTATAAAACCACAAAATTTATTTGTTTCAGAAACCAGTGAAATTACCCATATTTAGACATTTGTAGGGCTGTAATCTTGGAATTAAAACAACCCATGCATTCCACTTGTGTACCTGAAGTCATGCATTTCTTACACAATTTTAGCTATGTATATAAAATGTTCTACAGCTAGAATCTGTTGCACTATAAATACAAGGGGGCAGGATGAAGGTTATCCATTCAGACACGATGATGAGTTGGTGACTTTGCTGTAGTTTCACAATAATTTTAACACCACACAAGCTGCCATTGCCACTGAAATAAACGTCTCCCCTCCTTTTCTCCTGCAGAGCTCATAGTCACTCATTCCCTCACCTGAGCTGTCCCCTTCTCTGTGTGGCAGCAGCATTTGTGCAGGTACTCAGTGAACTGCATAAAAGAGTGGGCATGATTTAAAATTAATCCACCAGGGAAAGAAAAAAAAAAATTAGTTTTAACTTGCTTCAAGTCCCAGTCTTGTTCACCTTGGGAAGATGTGAGCACTTGGGCCAGAGAAAAGGAGGAAACTGAACATCAAGCAGGCAAAGGGAGTGTGGGGACCACTTCCTTCTGCCCCTACTTGTGCTGTCAGGAAGCAATGGTGAAACGGATGGAGTTGTGCAGCTCCAGAAAGGTAAAATCTGCCACTGCAATTCCCAACACAAAGCACATGGCATATGCAGGGGGCAAAGTCAGAAGTGCGATTTCACAGGAATGGCTCATGTCCTCAACCCTGCGCAGCAACCTCTGCCACTGAAAATTCTCCAACATTCACCTTTCGGTATGGACGGCCATGGCCAACTGTTTTGGAGGTTTGCAAGTCTGGCAGTACATGGTAGCAACAGGAGTTGTGAGTAAATATGGATCTCCACGATAGAGCATTTCAGGAGGCATTGTTTCCTCCAAGGCTGCTCAGAGCCCACAGGCTAGCCAGTTTAGAGTGGGACTGCTTGCTTTGCTATGCTCTGACTCTGCTCTGGAGTATGGGGAGGGACATTACCGATCTCCTTCCTGACCATGCATTATTTGGAGAAGGAAGAGGGCAGTCCTTGGGTACAGTTATATTCATCTATTCAGGCTGTAATTGAAAGGAAAAAAAAAAAAAAAGAAGAAAGGGAGGGACGTTCAAATTGATGGCATTTGTCTTTCCAAGCAACTTATGCGTGATGGAGCCCTGCTTTCCTGGAGATGGCTGAACACCTGCCTGCACATAGGAAGTAGTGAATGAATGCCTTGCTTTGCTTTGCTTGCGTGCATGGCTTTTGCCTTACCAATTAAACTGTATTTATCTCAACTCACGAGTTTTCTCACTTTTACTCTTCCAATTCTCTCCCCCTTCCCACCAGGGGGGAGTGAGTGAGTGGCTATGCGGGGCTCAGTTGCCAGCTGCCTCAGTTGGCTACTTGAGGATAAAACTTTATAATGTTAGGGAAGTGCTGCAAAGGGGTACATTTTGAAATGGGTTGATAATGGATACTGTGTAGTGGGACTATCCTTAACTTCCAAATATAATGAGCAAAGATCATACTGGCACAGTGGGACAGAGTTGTATTTAATCCATTTCAGATTCTGTCCTTTCCAAAGCTCATGTTGGTGTTCACTCTGAACCTTGCTGTATCTGACAATGCAAACTGTTTTTTAGCTTGGCATGACTGGCAGACTGATCAATAAAAGTGCAAGGCTGAAAAATCCAAGCAATGGGACAGGGTTCTCAGTGAATACGTGAACAATGTTCACTCGTCTGGCTTAACCACTGGCTGAAGTCAAAGTTATCAGTCCTTTTCTTCTGCTTGTGTAACATTCTCTTGGAGAGCTTCTAAGCTGAAAATATGAAGATTTCATAAGAAACATGAAAAATCCACCCCGTGATACAAAACAATAATATGTTCACTGAGGATGAAACAGGATGGGTGAAAACTTCAGTTTCATTCTTATTTTGGTTGGACTTTGTGTTTTGTGTAGTATTTGGAAATACCAGATGTCATCTATGCAAAACCGTAATTGATTCCATTAGATTATTTAGGATGCAGAAGCAGAAATATCTTAATTCTAGGCTATATTTAGAGACTGAACTGTAGACAGAGGGTTTATATTTGGTGCCTTAGTCCAAGGCACGAAAAAGAAATTTAGAATCTTTAGTTCAGCAAGTCAGTCTGATGAGATAAATTATTTTTCTGTAATTAAGTGTGAGAGTTAGTACATAACTGTGAAGGAGTAGAATATTGCGAACTTATGTTGAGCAGACCTTCTAGGATAGTGGTACAAATTACACCTACTATCTCCAAGACCTCAGTTTGCCTTTTAGCTTTTCCAACATTTTTATTCTTCCTGAGATCCTCTAGCTTGGCAAAAATACCGGGTGGTGAAGGTGGGCCTTTGTCCAGTGAAGTAATTTTTCTCCTTGGTACTACTCTATATGATCTCTCAGACCATCACAACACAGGTATAAGTTTCTTCTGCCAGTTTTGCATCTGGTTCTTTGCCTCCATTTGGTGGCATAGTTTACTAACAGTGTTATGATTTCCATTTGTGCTGATAGGAAATAGGAAGAGTATTCTAATTTGTTTCACTGACTCATTCTCTTGGGGGTGGGTAGGTATTATGGGCCTCTGAGCAATCCCATAATCACAAAGGATTTCATTTTGCAGAACATCTGCTGTCCCTACTCTGCAGATGAGGAAAGGAGCCCAAGGGTACAGCAACTGTTTATTATATAAGTTACAAGAGAGGTAGTTCATATAAGCTGCAGAGCAAGAAAGTCTGTGCAACCCTGTGTGTATCTTCAATCTTGCAGTGCTAGAGGAATATGAAAACTAAAAAAAACTGTAGAAATTTGAGGTAAGGCTTCCTATCAGTTTTGGAACTGATGGCACAAGGATCTATTTCTATGTTTAGACAGTGTAATTACCACTTATTCCACTGGGTACTCAGGGGTAATTATTACAGAAATCCTCTTGTGCTCAGAGCAGTATCTTGGGAAGAGAGCTCAAAAAGGAGTAACTGATGGAAGAAACATTTGATTTATTACATTTGTACCTGGGCAGCCCTATTGAATACCAACTACAGTCATTTCAAATTCCACTGAGTGCCTCTAGAAGATGAAAAGAATGTAATTTCTGAATAGTTGCACCTTCCTGACTCTCTACCTCCTGCAGGTCTTCTGCTAAAGTTTTGGAGTGTTTTTCCCAGAAATTCCCAAGGTGTGGGACATGGCACAAAACACAGGCTGCATCATTTCAGTGGCTCTATTGATGCCTATCCTCTGATGAGGGAAGAGCAAGCTTCTGCCCTCGCCCACCCCAGCCTCAAAAGCCTGTTGTATACTGTGGATTCAAGACTTCCAACTATCATTTTAGATTTTCCACATATTTGGAAAATCTCAACATTTGTAAGAACAGAGTTTTATTAACACTTCCTTGAATTTTTATAATGAGTTGTTCGGGCATAATTGGAGTGATCTTTACAGGATTTTGATGGGTTGCTTGGGTTTTAGTTTCCTAAAACAGTCAATGGGAGAGTAACAGAGATATCCCTAAAATACGTTTTTTTTCAGAGGAGCTAGGTGCCTTATTGAATTTTTAATATATAAGACATCTTTTGAACTCCAAACACTAAGCAAAAACCCTCAGAGAATGCCATAATATGTTACTTCTAATGATCTGTGATACGCTGTTTTAAAGTCATAGTTTTTTTAAGGACAGACTTACTAGTGTACCAGAAGAGTGCAACACAGCTTGGATGCACCTGCCAGTTAAATAATCTCACAGATTCATGTGTTGCTTTTGCAATGCAAAGGCAGCCCTAACACAACACTGATCGTTTATTTGTGCTGTCTTCATTCATCTAGAGGAGTGTCTTAAGGTTGCCACAAACTAAATGAAGGCAGACCAAGAGATTTTATCAGATATCTCCAAGCTATAACAATTTCCATACACCCCTCACAATGCTAAGTGAGTAGTGAAATTAAGACAGCAGAGTTGTGGGCACCCTTTTAAGTGCTGCTGACCACTTATACAGTCTTCATAGAGCAATGGCATTCATACTAGTCACTCTGCCCAAGAGAAACCTTGACACAGGTACATTCACTTTTTTGCCACTGAGTCCTGAAAGCCATTCAGTATTTGACAAATAAATTCAAGTAAATAGAGAAGAATAAGTCTACCAGAAGAAGTGTAATTGAGGTACCTTAGTCTCCATTTACTTATTTCAATGCATTGGTAGTCTATTACAGAACAATTAGAAGCTATTGGCAACAATAGAACCTTAACTGCACTTTAATTGATTTAAATATAGCCTACGTGGAAAATTTCAATTAATTGCAGCGGTATGGAAAGTTTGAAATGTTTGCATTTTCAAGAAGTTGTGTTTTGGAAGGAAAGATCAATGCAAAAGGCAACTTCTAAAAACTATTCTGGTTAACAGTAGTCATGTCAGAATTTGAATTATAACTCCAAATTATAACTAACAAATTTCCTTTTCTGGGTTCCTCAAAAACTGTATTTTGCACCACATCTAAGTTCTAAACTCTTGTGAAGAGTAAGAAGGTCTGAATCAAAACAGAAGTTGACCTATGCATTTGTAACTAGACCTTCATATTGCATACATACTCCATGTTGATGTGCCATACAGGCCAGTGCACAGACTCTGTCTTCTGTGTGCTGAGTTCAGCCAATAAAGGGCAGGCATATCTTAGAGCTTTTATTTTAAAAGCCTGGCTGCCTACATTAAGCTGTACGAACCATTGCTTTTCACTCTGATGGTCCCATACTGGTTACCAAGGTGGTAGAACCATGGAGGGAATTTATTTCTCTTAAGTAGCTTGAAGTGCCCAAGATACTCCATGGACTCCATTCTGTCATTCTTCTTGTACAAACAAATGGCAGACCACCTCTTCCTAGTAACTTTTGAAATTGTGGGTTCTGAATACTTTTTGGCTCAGAGAACAGGTCATTGCACAGACTGAATTTTGCTTTTGGGGAACTGAAGACTTGAGTATCTACAGAAAAACATCTTGCTCTTCTATTAGTCACTGCAACTCAGCAAAGATTTCTAAGACCTCTACACCTCTACCATACAGACATCTTTCTCCTGTCAGGTCTTCTACTTTGGGGATGTTTCACTCTTTCTAAAGTCTTTCAGAGCAAGCCCTGAGAAGGTCATAAAGTGGACATTCTGTCCATCGATGGCATAGGAAGAAAAAGAAATTGTGTGGACACTTGGTAGAAAGTGTTCAGACATTAAGTGTTTTATTAAGATAGAACACTGCTATGTGAATATTCATTTAAACTGAAACTGTGCAATTTGGCTGAACGTTAGAAAAGCCTTGTCTTGTGTACAGTAATGTTCTTTATGACTTTGCTAGACAGCTTCTGTGCTCATAAAGGATGTCTGAGATTTCTTTTTATTATTTTATGGTGAACTTAGTATCCTGAGGAAGCCCTGCTTAAATCTCTGCATCATCAAATAGATATGCATTTGTACTTCTGAATCAGACACTACTGCTCAGGAACAAAACATTAAGCCTGACAGTGATGCATTATTGAAAAGTATGAGATGCCTGCATGTGGTTTTTAAGGAGCTTTACTAAAATTATGATTAAGAGCACTCTACAGTCTTCAGGAACATTTTATAAAAAGCAAAATGTAAAACTCATCAGGAAACCTTTTACTTTTTTTAGCATATTGTTTTTATTTGTATGTGTTTGAAAAAATCTGAGAATCCCATTTTACACTACAGTTGTCTACCTATTCGTTGTGGCTACCACGGCTGCAGCTGACTTTAGACACATGAAGCCACTACACTTTAGAAAGCTGTAAAGATAA